>NC_092093.1:5276002-5324868 GCF_045679555.1 Salvelinus alpinus | reverse complement strand
TATCATATACAAACTACATCACACTACATCAGGTACTACCTCCATATCATATAAAACTACATCACACTACATCACGCTACATCAGGTACTACCTCCATATCATATACAAACTACATCACACTACATCAGGTACTACCTCCATATCATATACAAACTACATCACACTACATCAGGTACTACCTCCATATCATATAAAACTACATCACACTACATCAGGTACTACCTCCATATCATATACAATCTACATCACACTACATCAGGTACTACCTCCATATCATATAAAACTACATCACACTACATCACACTACATCAGGTACTACCTCCATATCATATAAAACTACATCACACTACATCACACTACATCACACTACATCAGGTACTACCTCCATATCATATAAACACTACATCACACTACATCAGGTACTACCTCCATATCATATACAAACTACATCACACTACATCAGGTACTACCTCCATATCATATACAAACTACATCACACTACATCAGGTACTACCTCCATATCATATAAAACTACATCACACTACATCACACTACATCAGGTTCTACCTCCATATCATATAAACACTACATCACACTACATCAGGTACTACTTCCATATCATATAAAAGCTACATCACACTACATCACACTACATCACACTACATCAGGTACTACCTCCATATCATATAAAACTACATCACACTACATCAGGTACTACCTCCATATCATATAAACACTACATCACACTACACCTGGTACTACCTCCATATCATATACAAACTACATCACACTACATCACACTACACCTGGTACTACCTCCATATCATATACAAACTACATCACACTACATCAGGTACTACCTCCATATCATATAAACACTACATCACACTACATCAGGTACTACCTCCATATCATATAAAACTACATCACACTACATCTGGTATTACCTCCATATCATATAAAACTACATCACACTACATCAGGTACTACCTCCATATCATATAAAACTACATCACACTACATCAGGTACTACCTCCATATCATATAAAACTACATCACACTACATCAGGTACTACCTCCATATCATATAAAACTACATCACACTACATCAGGTACTACCTCCATATCATATAAAACTACATCACACTACATCACACTACATCAGGTACTACCTCCATATCATATACAAACTACATCACACTACATCAGGTACTACCTCCATATCATATACAAACTACATCACACTACATCAGGTACTACCTCCATATCATATAAAACTACATCACACTACATCACACTACATCAGGTACTACCTCCATATCATATAAAACTACATCACACTACATCACACTACATCAGGTACTACCTCCATATCATATAAACACTACATCACACTACATCAGGTACTACCTCCATATCATATAAAAACTACATCACACTACATCACACTACATCACACTACATCAGGTACTACCTCCATATCATATAAAACTACATCACACTACATCACACTACATCAGGTACTACCTCCATATCATATAAACACTACATCACACTACACCTGGTACTACCTCCATATCATATAAACACTACATCACACTACATCAGGTACTACCTCCATATCATATAAAAACTACATCACACTACATCACACTACATCACACTACATCAGGTACTACCTCCATATCATATAAACACTACATCACACTACATCACACTACATCACACTACATCACACTACATCAGGTACTACCTCCATATCATATAAACACTACATCACACTACACCTGGTACTACCTCCATATCATATAAACACTACATCACACTACATCACACTACATCACACTACATCAGGTACTACCCCCATATCATATAAAACTACATCACACTACATCACACTACATCAGGTACTACCTCCATATCATATAAAAACTACATCACACTACATCACACTACATCACACTACATCAGGTACTACCTCCATATCATATAAACACTACATCACACTACATCACACTACATCAGATACTACCTCCATATCATATAAACACTACATCACACTACATCAGGTACTACCTCCATATCATATACAAACTACATCACACTACATCAGGTACTACCTCCATATCATATAAAACTACATCAAACTACATCACGCTACATCAGGTACTACCTCCATATCATATACAAACTACATCACACTACATCAGGTACTACCTCCATATCATATACAAACTACATCACACTACATCAGGTACTACCTCCATATCATATAAAACTACATCACACTACATCACACTAAATCAGGTACTACCTCCATATCATATAAAACTACATCACACTACATCACACTACATCAGGTACTACCTCCATATCATATAAACACTACATCACACTACATCAGGTACTACCTTTATATGATATGGAGGTAGTACCTGATGTAGTGTGATGTAGATTGTATATGATATTGTATATCATATAAAACTACATCACACTACATAAGGTACTATCTCCATATCATATAAACACTACATCACACTACATCAGGTACTACCTCCATATCATATAAAACTACATCACACTACATCAGGTACTACCTTTATATGATATGGAGGTAGTACCTGATGTAGTGTGATGTAGATTGTATATGATATTGTATATCATATAAAACTACATCACACTACATAAGGTACTATCTCCATATCATATAAACACTACATCACACTACATCAGGTACTACCTCCATATCATATAAAACTACATCACACTACATCACACTACATCAGGTACTACCTCCATATCATATAAAACTACATCACACTACATCAGGTACTACCTCCATATCATATAAAACTACATCACACTACATCAGGTACTACCTCCATATCATATACAAACTACATCACACTACATCTGGTACTACCTCCATATCATATAAAACTACATCACACTACATCAGGTACTACCTCCATATCATATAAAACTACATCACACTACATCAGGTACTACCTCCATATCATATAAACACTACATCACACTACATCAGGTACTACCTCCATATCATATAAACACTACATCACACTACATCTGGTACTACCTCCATATCATATAAACACTACATCACACTACATCAG
The DNA here is from genome assembly GCF_045679555.1 of Salvelinus alpinus. Lineage (NCBI taxonomy): Eukaryota > Metazoa > Chordata > Actinopteri > Salmoniformes > Salmonidae > Salvelinus > Salvelinus alpinus. The sequence goes on along the minus strand of NC_092093.1, from coordinate 5,321,733 downwards.
GTACTACCTCCATATCATATAAACACTACATCACACTACATCAGGTACTACCTCCATATCATATAAAACTACATCACACTACATCACACTACATCAGGTACTACCTCCATATCATATAAACACTACATCACACTACATCAGGTACTACCTCCATATCATATACAAACTACATCACACTACATCAGGTACTACCTCCATATCATATACAAACTACATCACACTACATCACACTACATCAGGTACTACCTCCATATCATATAAACACTACATCACACTACATCAGGTACTACCTCCATATCATATAAAAACTACATCACACTACATCACACTACATCACACTACATCAGGTACTACCTCCATATCATATAAAACTACATCACACTACATCAGGTACTACCTCCATATCATATAAACACTACATCACACTACATCAGGTACTACCTCCATATCATATACAAACTACATCACACTACATCAGGTACTACCTCCATATCATATAAACACTACATCACACTACATCAGGTACAACCTCCATATCATATAAAACTACATCACACTACATCTGGTATTACCTCCATATCATATAAAACTACATCACACTACATCAGGTACTACCTCCATATCATATAAAACTACATCACACTACATCAGGTACTACCTCCATATCATATAAAACTACATCACACTACATCAGGTACTACCTCCATATCATATAAAACTACATCACACTACATCAGGTACTACCTCCATATCATATAAACACTACATCACACTACATCAGGTACTACCTCCATATCATATAAACACTACATCACACTACATCAGGTACTACCTCCATATCATATAAACACTACATCACATTACATCTGGTACTACCTCCATATCATATAAAACTACATCACACTACATCAGGTACTACCTCCATATCATATAAAACTACATCACACTACATCAGGTACTACCTCCATATCATATAAAACTACATCACACTACATCAGGTACTACCTCCATATCATATAAAACTACATCACACTACATCAGGTACTACCTCCATATCATATAAAACTACATCACACTACATCAGGTACTACCTCCATATCATATAAAACTACATCACACTACCTCAGGTACTACCTCCATATCATATAAAACTACATCACACTACATCAGGTACTACCTCCATATCATATAAAACTACATCACACTACATCAGGTACTACCTCCATATCATATAAAACTACATCACACTACATCAGGTACTACCTCCATATCATATAAACACTACATCACACTACATCAGGTACTACCTCCATATCATATAAACACTACATCACACTACATCAGGTACTACCTCCATATCATATAAACACTACATCACACTACATCAGGTACTACCTCCATATCATATAAAACTACATCACACTACATCAGGTACTACCTCCATATCATATAAAACTACATCACACTACATAAGGTACTATCTCCATATCATATAAACACTACATCACACTACATCAGGTACTACCTCCATATCATATAAAACTACATCACACTACATCACACTACATCAGGTACTACCTCCATATCATATAAAACTACATCACACTACATCAGGTACTACCTCCATATCATATAAAACTACATCACACTACATCAGGTACTACCTCCATATCATATACAAACTACATCACACTACATCTGGTACTACCTCCATATCATATAAAACTACATCACACTACATCAGGTACTACCTCCATATCATATAAAACTACATCACACTACATCAGGTACTACCTCCATATCATATAAACACTACATCACACTACATCAGGTACTACCTCCATATCATATAAACACTACATCACACTACATCTGGTACTACCTCCATATCATATAAACACTACATCACACTACATCAGGTACTACCTCCATATCATATAAACACTACATCACACTACATCAGGTACTACCTCCATATCATATAAAACTACATCACACTACATCACACTACATCAGGTACTACCTCCATATCATATAAACACTACATCACACTACATCAGGTACTACCTCCATATCATATACAAACTACATCACACTACATCAGGTACTACCTCCATATCATATACAAACTACATCACACTACATCACACTACATCAGGTACTACCTCCATATCATATAAACACTACATCACACTACATCAGGTACTACCTCCATATCATATAAAAACTACATCACACTACATCACACTACATCACACTACATCAGGTACTACCTCCATATCATATAAAACTACATCACACTACATCAGGTACTACCTCCATATCATATAAACACTACATCACACTACATCAGGTACTACCTCCATATCATATACAAACTACATCACACTACATCAGGTACTACCTCCATATCATATACAAACTACATCACACTACATCAGGTACTACCTCCATATCATATAAAACTACATCACACTACATCAGGTACTACCTCCATATCATATACAAACTACATCACACTACATCAGGTACTACCTCCATATCATATACAATCTACATCACACTACATCAGGTACTACCTCCATATCATATAAAACTACATCACACTACATCACACTACATCAGGTACTACCTCCATATCATATAAAACTATATCACACTACATCACACTACATCAGGTACTACCTCCATATCATATAAACACTACATCACACTACATCAGGTACTACCTCCATATCATATACAAACTACATCACACTACATCAGGTACTACCTCCATATCATATACAAACTACATCACACTACATCAGGTACTACCTCCATATCATATAAAACTACATCACACTACATCACACTACATCAGGTACTACCTCCATATCATATAAACACTACATCACACTACATCAGGTACTACCTCCATATCATATAAAAACTACATCACACTACATCACACTACATCACACTACATCAGGTACTACCTCCATATCATATAAAACTACATCACACTACATCAGGTACTACCTCCATATCATATAAACACTACATCACACTACACCTGGTACTACCTCCATATCATATACAAACTACATCACACTACATCACACTACACCTGGTACTACCTCCATATCATATACAAACTACATCACACTACATCAGGTACTACCTCCATATAATATAAACACTACATCACACTACATCAGGTACTACCTCCATATCATATAAAACTACATCACACTACATCTGGTATTACCTCCATATCATATAAAACTACATCACACTACATCAGGTACTACCTCCATATCATATAAAACTACATCACACTACATCAGGTACTACCTCCATATCATATAAAACTACATCACACTACATCAGGTACTACCTCCATATCATATAAAACTACATCACACTACATCAGGTACTACCTCCATATCATATAAACACTACATCACACTACATCAGGTACTACCTCCATATCATATAAACACTACATCACACTACATCAGGTACTACCTCCATATCATATAAACACTACATCACACTACATCTGGTACTACCTCCATATCATATAAAACTACATCACACTACATCAGGTACTACCTCCATATCATATAAAACTACATCACACTACATCAGGTACTACCTCCATATCATATAAAACTACATCACACTACATCAGGTACTACCTCCATATCATATAAAACTACATCACACTACATCAGGTACTACCTCCATATCATATAAAACTACATCACACTACCTCAGGTACTACCTCCATATCATATAAAACTACATCACACTACATCAGGTACTACCTCCATATCATATAAAACTACATCACACTACATCAGGTACTACCTCCATATCATATAAAACTACATCACACTACATCAGGTACTACCTCCATATCATATAAAACTACATCACACTACATCAGGTACTACCTCCATATCATATAAACACTACATCACACTACATCAGGTACTACCTCCATATCATATAAACACTACATCACACTACATCAGGTACTACCTCCATATCATATAAAACTAAATCACACTACATCAGGTACTACCTCCATATCATATAAAACTACATCACACTACATAAGGTACTATCTCCATATCATATAAACACTACATCACACTACATCAGGTACTACCTCCATATCATATAAAACTACATCACACTACATCACACTACATCAGGTACTACCTCCATATCATATAAAACTACATCACACTACATCAGGTACTACCTCCATATCATATAAAACTACATCACACTACATCAGGTACTACCTCCATATCATATACAAACTACATCACACTACATCTGGTACTACCTCCATATCATATAAAACTACATCACACTACATCAGGTACTACCTCCATATCATATAAAACTACATCACACTACATCAGGTACTACCTCCATATCATATAAACACTACATCACACTACATCAGGTACTACCTCCATATCATATAAACACTACATCACACTACATCTGGTACTACCTCCATATCATATAAACACTACATCACACTACATCAGGTACTACCTCCATATCACATAAACACTACATCACACTACATCTGGTACTACCTCCATATCATATACACCTCCCCCTTCCATCGGAGGCCCGCTGCAACAAGTTCAGGTTCTGTACATTGAACTCTTTGTGCTGCTACATCATAGGTTACCTCGTTTGTGGTCTATTATTTCTGCCGCAGTTACAGCACCTTGCCTTAGCCTCCACCCCACACTTGCCATACTCATGTGGTCCCCAACGCTTCGCACGACGTCTCCGCCCCTTACAGACGCGAGCTACATGTCCAACGCTCCGACACTTAAAGCAGCGAAGTGACGCTCACACAAACTTCCTGAACAGAAAAGCTGCTGAATCCTAGATGTACTGGTCGCTGAAGATTCACTTCGAACTCTAACAGCAACTCCTTGTGAGAACGACTCAACTCCTTGTGAGAATGACTCAACTCCTTGTGAGAATGACTCAACTCCTTGTGAGAATGACTCAACTCCTTGTGAGAACGACTCAACTCCTTGTGAGAATTACTCAAATCGTTGTGAGAATGACTCAACTCCTTGTGAGATTGACTCAACTCCTTGTGAGAATGACTCAACTTCTTGTGAGAATGACTCAACTCCTTGTGAGAATGACTCAACTCCTTGTGAGAATGACTCAATTCCTTGTGAGAATGACTCAAATCATTATGAGAACGACTCAACTCCTTGTGAGAATGACTCAACTCCTTGTGAGAATGACTCAACTCCTTGTGAGAATGACTCAACTCCTTGTGAGAATGACTCAACTCCTTGTGAGAATGACTCAATTCCTTGTGAGAATGACTCAAATCATTATGAGAACGACTCAACTCATTGTGAGAATGACTCAAATCATTATGAGAACGACTCAACTCCTTGTGAGAATGACTCAACTCCTTGTGAGAATTACTCAAATCGTTGTGAGAATGACTCAACTCCTTGTGAGATTGACTCAACTCCTTGTGAGAATGACTCAACTTCTTGTGAGAATGACTCAACTCCTTGTGAGAATGACTCAAAATCTTACTGAGACTGAGAGCATCCTAATATGGACACCGTACTCTGTAGTACAGTGCTTCACACCTCTAAGAGGGCAGCTTGCTGCTATCAAATAAATAAGCCATACACTAAATAGACAAGAACAAACACGCAGCGAGATATCATCATCTAAACAAACTGACACGTCTCTGGTGTTGTCTGGCTCACACCGCAAGCGCGTCAGGGGTGACAAAGGGGTCAAAGGTAGTTTTGGGTTCAGGTGCAGCTGTCAGCATGATTAGTGCTATCTGGGATCCTAAAAGTCCCTACCCTTACCCTAACCCTAACCTTAACCATTACCTTAACTGTTTTAAAAGTTAACCTTTGGGATGTCCCAAGGATCCCAGATAGCAAGCAGCATCTTCATTGACCAAAAGAACAAAGACATATAGGAGATAATTATTCCTTCTTCTTCTTCTTCTTCTTTCATCTTCATCTTCTTCTTCTTTCATCGTCATCTTCTTCTTCATCTTCTTCTTCTTTCATCTTCTTCTTTCATCTTCATCTTCTTCATCTTCATCTTCTTTCTTCTTCATCTTCTTCTTTCTTCTTCATCTTCTTCGTCTTTCTCCTTCTTCTTCTTCTTCTTTCATCTTCATCTTCTTCTTCATCTTCTTCTTCTTCAAAAGTGTCTGGACTACGTGTCCAGTCCATGCTCCATAATCTTTCTGTTATTCTTCCTCATAGAGTTATCACCATCCTGTTATACCATAGAGTTAGGATCATCCTGTTATACCATAGAGTTAGGATCATCCTGTTATACCATAGAGTTAGGATCATCCTCTTATACCATAGAGTTAGGATCATCCTGTTATACTATAGAGTTAGGATCATCCTGTTATACCATAGAGATAGGATCATCCTGTTATACTATAGAGTTAGGATCATCCTGTTAGGATCATCCTGTTATACCATAGAGTTAGGATCATCCTGTTATACTATAGAGTTAGGATCATCCTGTTATACCATAGAGTTAGGATCATCCTGTTATACCATAGAGTTAGGATCATCCTGTTATACCATAGAGTTAGGATCATCCTGTTATACTATAGAGTTAGGATCATCCTGTTAGGATCATCCTGTTATACCATAGAGTTAGGATCATCCTGTTATACTATAGAGTTAGGATCATCCTGTTATACCATAGAGTTAGGATCATCCTGTTATACTATAGAGTTAGGATCATCCTGTTATACCATAGAGTTAGGATCATCCTGTTATACTATAGAGTTAGGATCATCCTGTTATACCATAGAGTTAGGATCATCCTGTTATACTATAGAGTTAGGATCATCCTGTTATACCATAGAGTTAGGATCATCCTGTTATACTATAGAGTTAGGATCATCCTGTTATACCATAGAGTTAGGATCATCCTGTTATACCATAGAGTTAGGATCATCCTGTTATACCATAGAGTTAGGATCATCCTGTTATACCATAGAGTTAGGATAATCCTGTTATACCATAGAGTTAGGATCATCCTGTTATACTATAGAGTTAGGATCATCCTGTTATACCATAGTTAGGATCATCCTGTTATACTATAGAGTTAGGATCATCCTGTTATACCATAGAGTTAGGATCATCCTGTTATACCATAGAGTTAGGATCATCCTGTTATACCATAGAGTTAGGATCATCCTGTTATACTATAGAGTTAGGATCATCCTGTTATACCATAGAGTTAGGATCATCCTGTTAGGATCATCCTGTTATACCATAGAGTTAGGATAATCCTGTTATACCATAGAGTTAGGATCATCCTGTTATACCATAGAGTTAGGATCATCCTGTTAGGATCATCCTGTTATACTATAGAGTTAGGATCATCCTGTTATACCATAGAGTTAGGATCATCCTGTTATACCATAGAGTTAGGATCATCCTGTTATACCATAGAGTTAGGATCATCCTGTTATACTATAGAGTTAGGATCATCCTGTTATACCATAGAGTTAGGATCATCCTGTTATACTTTAGAGTTAGGATCATCCTGTTATACCATAGGGTTAGGATCATCCTGTTATACTATAGAGTTAGGATCATCCTGTTATACCATAGAGTTAGGATCATCCTGTTATACCATAGAGTTAGGATCATCCTGTTATACCATAGAGTTAGGATCATCCTGTTATACCATAGAGTTAGGATCATCCTGTTATACCATAGAGTTAGGATCATCCTGTTATACCATAGAGTGTGATGTAAATTGTGATTCTTGCTGGAGGTTCGATGTAAAGAAGATGTCCATCAGCTAAATGGACTTTCTTATCTCTACCTGAGAGTTGAATTAAACCTAATAAACCTGCTTATCTCTACCTGAGAGTTGAATTAAACATAATAAACCTGCTTATCTCTACCTGGGAGTTGAATTAAACATAATAAACCTGCTTATCTCTACCTGAGAGTTGAATTAAACATAATAAACCTGCTTATCTCTACCTGAGAGTTGAATTAAACATAATAAACCTGCTTATCTTTTTCTGATTTTCACAGCCTCACTGTTACCTCTTCTCACACACACACACACACACACACACACACACACACACACACACACACACACACACACACACACACACACACACACACACACACACACACACACACACACACACACACACACACACACACACACACACACACACACACACACACACACACACACACACACACACGCTCTGACACAAACACAAACATACTTACCATTGCGTTATCAAAGCAATGAGCAGACCAGCTGGCGAGTGTCTTCACAGACATTTTCACTCACTCCTTGTCCCAGTGTATTATCCCAACAGATTTCAAGCTGACCACCCTGTTCACTAGAACTCCAAGGTAACCTGCCTGAATGACTATCGCCCTGCAGCGCTGTATTTATGAAGTGCTTCGAAAGGCTAGTGATGACACACATCGACTCCATCATCCAGGACACCCTGGACCCACTCCAATTCTCATAACGCCCCAAACAGATCCATAGATGACCCAATCTCAATTGTACTTCACACTGCCCTCACCCACATGGACAAGAGGGGAAGTAACTACTACGTGAGAATTCTGTTCGTAGACTACAGATCAGCGTTCAACACCCTTCGTCCCCTCCAAGCTCATCCCCAAGCCGGGGACCCTGGGAGTGAACACCTCAGTCTGCAACTGGATGCTCAAAGCGCTTCATAAATACAGATATGAATGCTACAGGGCGATAGTCATATAGGCAGGTTACCTTGGAGTAGGTACAATGGTGGTCAGTTTGAAACGTTTTGGGATTACAGACGGGGACAAGGAGAGATTAAAAAAGTCTGAAGACACCCGCCAAGCTGGTCTGTGCATGCTCTGAGAACACGTCCTGGTATCCCGTCTGTTATAGGATTCCACCTTCTGTACCGTATATGCTAGGAGTCAGGAAGCAGGCGCAGAAGGTGAGTTTAATAATGAGAATAAGCAGATAAACAAAACAGGAGAAGTGTAACGATGGGGAGCAGGTGTGCGTAACGATGGGGAGCAGGTGTGCATAACGATGGGGAACAGGTGTGTGTAATGATGGGGAGCAGGTGTGCTTAACGATGGGGAGCAGTGGTGCATAACGATGGGGAGCAGTGGTGCATAACGATGGGGAGCAGGTGTGTGTAATGATGGAGAGCAGATGTGCTTAACGATTGCGAGCAGGTGTGCGTAACAATGGAGAGCAGGTGTGCTTAACGATGGGGAGCAGTGGTGCATAACGATGTGGAGCAGTGGTGCATAACGATGGGGAGCAGGTGTGTGTAATGATGGAGAGCAGGTGTGTGTAATGATGGGGAGCAGATGTGCATAACGATGGGGAACAGGTGTGTGTAACGATAGGGACCAGGTGTGCTTAACGATGGGGGGCAGGTGTGTGTAACCATGGGGAGCAGGTGTGCTTAACAATGGGGATCAGGTGTGCGTAATGATGGAGAGCAGGTGTGCTTAACGATGGGGAGCAGGTGTGTGTAATGATGGAGAGCAGGTGTGTGTAATGATGGAGAGCAGGTGTGTGTAATGATGGGGAGCAGGTGTGCATAACGATGGGGAACAGGTGTGTGTAACGATGGGGAGCAGGTGTGTGTAACGATAGGGAGCAGGTGTGCTTAACGATGGGGAGCAGGTGTGCTTAACGATGGGGGGCAGGTGTGTGTAACCATGGGGAGCAGGTGTGCTTAACAATGGGGGGCAGGTGTGTGTAACCATGGGGAGCAGGTGTGCTTAACGATGGGGAGCAGGTGTGCGTAACGATGGGGAGCAGGTGTGCTTAACGATGGGGAGTAGGTGTGCTTAACGATATGGAGCAGGTGTGTGTAACGATGGGGAGCAGGTGTGCTTAACAATGGGGAGCAGGTGTGCTTGACAATGGGGAGTAGGTGTGCGTAACGATGGGGAGCAGGTGTGCTTAACGATGGGGAGCAGGTGTGTGTAACGATGGGGAATACCTCATGGTAAACTGTAGACCCTTTAATCTACCTGATATAGAATACATCATGGTAAACTGTAGACCCTTTAAGAATACCTCATGGTAAACTGTAGACCCTTTAATCTACCAAGATAGTTCTCATCCATAATTATCACGGTAATCTACATCCCTCCACAAGCCAACACTACTCTGGCACTCAACGGACTGTATGGTTATCCATAAACAAACAAGAAACCGCTCACCCAGAGACAACGTTTCTGGTGGGCGGAGAATTTAACACGGGGAGACTTAAAACCGTCCTACCTCACTTCTACCAACACTTCTACTGCGCCACTAGGAGTGATACAACTCTAATTCTATTCTATCCACAGAAACACATACAAGCCCCTCCCTCCTCCTCCCTTCAGCAAATCTGACCACGCCTCCATTCTCATGCTTCCTGTTTACAAACCAACGCTCAAACAGGAAGTACCAGTGATGCGCTCAATACGGAAGTGGTCGGATAAAGCAGACGTGAGGCTACAAGACTGTTTTGCTAGTACAGAACTGGGGTATGTTCCGGGGATTCATCCGATAGCATTGAGGAGTTTACCGCAACAGTCACGGGCTTCATCAATAAGTGCATAGACAATGTTGTCCCCCACAGTGACTATAAGGAAATATCCAAAACAAAAAAACATGGACCACAGGCAATATCTGCCCAGGGCTAAAGGCTAGAGCTACCGCGTATAAGGAAAGGGACACGGACATGGACGCATACAAGAAAGCCCACCACGACCTCCGATGAGACATCAAACATGCAAAAGGACATTACAGGAGGAAGTTGTCACACCTACTGCCGTTCCGGTCTACTAACCACCGACCTCCGATGAGACATCAAACATGCAAAAGGACATTACAGGAGGAAGGTGTCACGCCTACTGCCGTTCCGGTCTACTAACCACCGATCCTGGCAACCATCATTACATACACCTGGCAACCATCATTACACACACCTGGCAACCATCATTACAGACACCTGGCAACCATCATTACACACACCTGGCAACCATCATTACAGACACCTGGCAACCATCATTACAGACACCTGGCAACCATCATTACACACACCTGGCAACCATCATTACAGACACCTGGCAACCATGATTACACACACCTGGCAACATCATTACACACACCTGGCAACCATCATTACACACACCTGGCAACCATCATTAAACACACCTAGCAACCATCATTACACACACCTGGCAACCATCATTACACACACCTGGCAACATCATTACACACACCTGGCAACCATCATTACACACACCTGGCAACATCATTATACACACCTGGCAACCATCATTACACACACCTGGCAACCATCATTACACACACCTGGCAACCATCATTACACACACCTGGCAACCATCATTACACACACCTGGCAACCATCATTACACACACCTGACAACCATCATTACACACACCTGGCAACCATCATTACACACACCTGGCAACCATCATTACACACACCTGGCAACCATCATTACACACACCTGGCAACCATCATTACACACACCTGGCAACCATCATTACACACACCTGGCAACCATCATTGCACACACCTGGCAACCATCATTACACACACCTGGCAACCATCATTACACACACCTGGCAACCATCATTACACACACCTGGCAACCATCATTACACACACCTGGCAACCATCATTACACACACCTGGCAACCATCATTACACACACCTGGCAACCATCATTACACACACCTGGCAACCATCATTACACACACCTGGCAACCATCATTACACACACCTGGCAACCATCATTACACACACCTGTGTCTGTGTCCTGTCCCTTATAAGAGGTTAAGGCCATGCAATCTGAGTTGAAACCTGAGTGAGGTGCCCATGTACAGTACGTAAACAGATATATGCACCATATATTTATGTGGTGGACACTTTATACGGTCACATGATATTGTTGTGGTATGTCACAAAATCATATCAGTATTCATTTTATATATCAATATTTTTCTGTCTTGCTAAGTGGATGGGTCTCTACAGACGGTGTAAAACGGTACAGCCAAATGGTTACTTGCATAGTAGCAATATCAAAAATAGATATTGTCAATATAAATAACATATACAGTATGTACAATAACAATATCAATAACGATATCAGTGATAGACGAGGTAGTTATATGCATTCAATCAGGGGTAAAGTGCTCGGGCAGCAGGATAAATAAATAGTAGCAGCAACGTATGGCGTGTGTGTTAGGAGAGAATCATGTGAATAGAGGCACTGCAGATAGTGCTGATGACTGGTCCGTCTGAACCACGCATGAACAAGGGAATCTATATTCGGAGAGTCTGTTTATGTCCTGTCCTTGACTTTGGTGCAGGGCATGTGATGTCCATAGCCTCTTCGTCACAAAACTCCCTGATCTTCTCAAAAAGATAAGTTTGTCAAGCTGTGTCCAGTCCAGGTGGTGCTTGTACAGGCAGACCATCTATGGGAGGAAGAATGTCAGCGTTGCTCAGCAGCTGAAACCTGGTCCTGAAACCTGGTCCCGCCACCCCTCATAGCCTGGTTCCTCTCTAGGTTTCTTCCTAGGTTCTGGCCTTTCTAGGGAGTTTTTCCTAGCCACCGTGCTTCTACACCTGCATTTGGGGTTTTAGGCTGGGTTTCTGTACAGCACTTTGTGACATCAGCTGATGTAAGAAGGGCTTTATAAATACATTTGATTGATTGATTGACTGAGTCCAAACGCTCCTTGGTGACAATGCTCCAGAACATCGAAGCTGTAAAACAGGAAATAACAAAAAATCCGAAGACATTACAACACTGCACAACATCAATTCACCTCCCATGTTTAGATAAGAAGAATAACCTCATTCAAAGATAATTATTTTTTACCTGAAGTGCTGGTACTGCTTGATCTGTGGCAGCGGTCTGAAGAACGGAGTCAGGTGTTGTTGTCAGCCATAGCTTTCCACCAGCACCGTATCATCCTCCAGTCCAACCAGCTGTGGGATGCTGACCCCTGTCACAGTGCTGTCCTTCACAACACCAGCAATCTCAGACAAAGTGTTCACTCTGGTCTTTCTGAAGCTCTGCTTGACGAGGCCAAAGCAACAGTCGGGGCAAACTTGTTGTGGCCTGTGATCAGGAAGTGAAGGTCCAGACTGTGGTGGAGCTTGTGCATGGTCCGCCAGAGCACAAACATGTTCTTGTTTTGGCCACTGCAGTTATCACAATTCAGGTACACACGTTGTTTTCCCAACTCCGTAGTTGGTGAAGAAATGGGGCATGTAGTTGATGACTGCGCTGCTGTCTTTGCTTGCCAGGGCCAGCTCTCTTTTTGATGACTGTATGACTGGTGGATTAGAGTCAGGCGTGTTCTACTGATACTGAAAGACAAATTCCAAATACAAATATTGTAGCATTATTATACAATAGATACAAAATAGCATTCTGAGATAAGATCACTACAAACAGTTAATACAAGTAGTGCTAGCTACTATAGCTAGCCAGCCATCTATCGTCAGCTGGCTAGCTAACAGCAAGCTTTAACTAGCAATACAAACCAATTGTCATAGCTAGCTAAAGTTAACCAATAGGTTCAATGTTAGCTAGCTAACATTAGGCTATAACTAGCAATGGGAAATGTCATTCTGAGAAAAGATCACTAATGTTACACACACTTCATACACATAAGTTAATGTTAGCTAGCAAGCCAGCCAGCTAACCTCAGCTAATGTTAGCTTCTTAACAGCAAGCTTTGACTCAGGATCTTGTGTTTAGACATGTCATGATAACATTAGCTAGCTAAAAAATGAACTAAAATCCCAATCCATAGAGTAACGTTACTATCAATACCAACCGATTGTTATAGCTAGCTAAAGTTAACTAAATAACGTTAGGTTCATTGTTAGTTAGCGAGCCAGCCATCGAACTCCAGCTGGCTAGCTAACAGCAAGCTTTAACTTGCAATGAAAACAACTTTATGACTAAAATTAGAAACGTATAATATCTGAATCTGTAGCTAGACTCTTACCTGTATACATGGATGAAAACTTCACGGCAGACTGCAACCCCTTTTATTAAGACATCCTGTGTTGTTTCTGTTTAGTTTGCACAGCTTGTTTGGCCGGTTGTGTTCCACTGATTTCAAAACGTGTTATGAAATGAGCGAGTCAGCATTGTATGGCACGATCGTCGTCCAGAAAGTAGTACATCACAACTTTTTCCAACTTATCTTTGTCGATAGCGCCTGATAAATTCAGGGCAGCAATGTTATTGAGAGCAGTAGCAACATATTTACACTTCTCCATGGCTAACGTAATATCTTTTCGGGAACAAAAAAATGCAGTAGAAACGATTATTTACGCATAACGAGCAGCTCATTTTATAGACACAAGATGCTACACTGACCAATTCAAACTCATCTCCCGGCATGCCCAGCCCACTCATTATCTCAGCCAATCATGGCTAGCGGGAAGGTTGCTGGCTTTTTCTGTGGTTAAACCAACTAGGCTCGTAATAAATAAAATAAAAATCGTATTTACAGATGACGTAAAAGTTTGTTATTGAAAGTTCACATGTTCCAGAAGGCATTTCTGCCCCCCCAAAAAAACATTTTGATAAAAAAGAATTAAAAAAAAAAGTTCAAACAGCTCTCAGGGGAAAGAGTGTCTGGAACAAAGCTCATCCATGTTATTCTCCAGTGACTGGACATTTGCCAATTGCCCTGACCATAGTTTGCTTAGTTAGCCAGAGCAGGTGAGTATGGGTAGCCAGAGCAGGTGAGTATGGGTAGGGTAGCCAGAGCAGGTGAGCACGGGTAGGGTAGCCAGAGCAGGTGAGTACCGGTAGGGTAGCCAGAGCAGGCGAGTACCGGTAGGGTAGCCAGAGAAGGTGTTTGATGGTTACAGCCCTGTTCCACCCATTTATGTTAATTCATTCATATATACAAGTACACCCCATGTTCTTATGCAAAATGAGGCAAATATAAAAACAAGTTTTAACACAAAATATTAAATAAATTCCTGCTACAATAAGAACATGCATGTATAAATGAGTGCATTCTAAAAAGAACAAAAGTTAAATTTGACAAATAAATGTATAATCTGAATTCCCAACAAAATCCCTGATTCATTATTTGTCTGTGCTTTGATTCAGTCAATATATGATGGATTAAAAAAACTGTCCCCCCCCTCTTCAAACAAACACGCACGCTCTGACACAAACACCAACATACTTACCACTTCGTTTTCGGATAGAGAGAGAGAAAGAGGTACACACACACAAACACACACACACACACACACACACACACACACACACACACACACACACACACACACACACACACACACACACACACACACACACACACACACACACACACACACACACACACACACACACACACACACACACACACACACACACACACACATACACACACACACACATTTCCCTCCATATTGTGCAGTCCTGGGTTGTATTTATCCTTAAACCATAACAGAGAGATAATGGCTGAGGGGACACTCGTAAAAATAGCCTGCCACATGTCTGTTTGGATTAACTTATTTCTCTCTTTCCTCAACTCCCTCCTTCCCTTCCTCATGCCCCTTTCTCTCTCTCTCTCTCCTCCTTCCTCCCTCCTCCCTCCTAACCTTCCGTATGCCTCCCCCCTCTCACTCTCTATCTCTCTCTCGCTCTCTCTCTCTCCTCCCTCCTAACCTTCCGTATGCCCCTCTCTCTCTCTATCTCTCTCTCGCTCTCTCTCCCTCCTCCCTCCTAACCTTCCGTATGTCTCTCTCTCTCTCTCTCTCTCTCTCTCTCTCTCTCTCTCCTCCCTCCTAACCTTCCGTATGCCCCCCCCTCTCTCTCTCTCTGTCTCTCTCTTCTCCCTCATTCTCTCTCTCTCTTTGTTGTCCTTTCTTTGCTCTCGTCTCTCTAGCTCATGTAGGTTAGATGCAACGGTAAATAAGGTCTGATAAAGAAGGATCTCCATTCTAAGAAATGTAGTTTTCATAGAAAACAGTTCCTCCCCTCCTCCTCAGTAAATTATTACTGTCGTATTTGGTTTGGACGCCGGATGATTGTCCTTATCAACAGAAATAGCCTCTGTCCTTGCTGGATTAAAGCAGAGCTTGACTTATTAATTAGAATAAAACTAGATGAACGGATATTGTTCCTGAAGAGAGCAGGATATTGTTCCTGACCAGAGCAGGATATTGTCCCTGACCAGAGCAGGATATTGTCCCTGACCAGAGCAGGATATTGTTCCCGACCAGAGCAGGATATTGTCCCTGAACAGAACAGGATATTGTCCCTGAACAGAACAGGATATTGTCCCTGAACAGAACAGGATATTGTCCCTGAACAGAATAGGATATTGTCCCTGACCAGAGCAGGATATTGTCCCTGACCAGAACAGGATATTGTCCCTGAACAGAGCAGGATATTGTCCCTGACCAGAGCAGGATATTGTCCCTGAACAGAGCATGATATTGTCCCTGAACAGAGCAGGATATTGTTCCTGAACAGAGCAGGATATTGTTGCTGAACAGAGCAGGATATTGTTCCTGAACAGAGCAGGATATTGTCCCTGAACAGAGCAGGATAATTTCCATGACCAGAGCAGGATATTGTCCCTGATCAGATTAGGATATTGTCCCTGAAAAGAGCAGGATATTGTCACTGAACAGAGCAGGATATTGTCCCTGACCAGAGCAGGATATTGTTGCTGAACAGAGCAGGATATTGTTCCTGACCAGAACAGGATATTGTTCCCAACCAGAGCAGGATATTGTCCCTGACCAGAGCAGGATATTGTTGCTGAACAGAGCAGGATATTGTTCCTGACCAGAGCAGGATATTGTCCCTGACCAGAGCAGGATATTGTTCCTGACCAGAGCAGGATATTGTCCCTGACCAGAGCAGGATATTGTCCCTGAACAGAGCAGGATATTGTTCCTGAACAGAGCAGGATATTGTCCCTGACCAGAGCAGGATATTGTTCCCGACCAGAGCAGGATATTGTCCCTGAACAGAGCAGGATATTGTTCCTGAACAGAGCAGGATATTGTTCCTGACCAGAGCAGGAAATTGTTCCTGACCAGAGCAGGATATTGTCCCTGAACAGAGCAGGATATTGTTGCTGAACAGAGCAGGACATTGTTCCTGACCAGAGCAGGATATTGTCCCTGACCAGAGCAGGATATTGTCCCTGAACAGAGCAGGATAATGTTGCTGAACAGAGCAGGACATTGTTCCTGAACAGAGCAGGATATTGTCCCTGACCAGAGCAGGATATTGTCCCTGACCAGAGCAGGATATTGTTCCTGAACAGAGCAGGATATTGTCCCTGAACAGAGCAGGATATTGTTCCCGACCAGAGCAGGATATTGTCCCTGAACAGAGCAGGATATTGTCCCTGACCAGAGCAGGATATTGTTCCTGAACAGAGCAGGATATTGTCCCTGAACAGAGCAGGATATTGTTCCCGACCAGAGCAGGATATTGTCCCTGAACAGAGCAGGATATTGTCCATGAACAGAGCAGGATATTGTTCCTGAACAGAGCAGGATATTGTTGCTGAACAGAGCAGGATATTGTTCCCGACCAGAGCAGGATATTGTCCCTGAACAGAGCAGGATATTGTCCATGAACAGAGCAGGATATTGTTCCTGAACAGAGCAGGATATTGTTGCTGAACAGAGCAGGATATTGTTCCCGACCAGAGCAGGATATTGTCCCTGAACAGAGCAGGATATTTTCCCTGACCAGAGCAGGATATTGTCCCTGATCAGAATAGGATATTGTCCCTGAAAAGAGCAGGATATTGTCACTGAACAGAGCAGGATATTGTCCCTGACCAGAGCAGGATATTGTTGCTGAACAGAGCAGGATATTGTTCCTGACCAGAACAGGATATTGTTCCTGACCAGAGCAGGATATTGTCCCTGACCAGAGCAGGATATTGTTGCTGACCAGAGCAGGATATTGTTCCCGACCAGAGCAGGATATTGTCCCTGAACAGAACAGGATATTGTTGCTGAACAGAGCAGGATATTGTTGCTGAACAGAACAGGATATTGTCCCTGACCAGAGCAGGATATTGTTGCTGAACAGAGCAGGATATTGTTGCTGAACAGAACAGGATATTGTCCCTGAACAGAGCAGGATATTGTCCCTGACCAGAGCAGGATATTGTTCCCGACCAGAGCAGGATATTGTCCCTGAACAGAACAGGATATTGTCCCTGAACAGAACAGGATATTGTCCCTGAACAGAACAGGATATTGTTCCTGAACAGAACAGGATATTGTTGCTGAACAGAGCAGGATATTGTGAGTAGTAAAAAAAAGCTGATATGTTTGTTTGAGGCCAACCTTGATGTTGTATTACAGAGGTCCCTGAAGATACAGTATATCTGACAGACTTTTATTGGTTCACAGTTTAACAACTTCCTGTTGGTTCTGCTTCTTGGGAGTCTTGCTTTCAAATAAACTCCTCTTCCTCTCATTCTCTGCCTCTCTCTTTCCCTCCCCCTCTTCCTCTCATTCTCTGCCTCTCTCTTTCCCTCCCCCTCTTCCTCTCATTCTCTGCCTCTCTCTTTCCCTCCCCCTCTTCCTCTCATTCTCTGCCTCTCTCTTTCCCTCCCTCTCTCCCTCTCTCTCTCTGCCTCTATCTTTCTCTCTCTGTCTCTCTCTCCTATCTCTCCCTCCATCTCCCTCTCTCTCCTATCTCTCCATCTTTCTCTCTTCCGATGTATCCCTCTCTCTCTCTTTCTCACTCTCTCCCTCTCCATCTATCACTCTCTCTCTCCCTCTCCATCTCTCTCTCCCTCTCTCTCTCTCCATCTCTCTCTCTCTCTCTCCATAGTCCGGGTGGGATTGGGTTACTAATGAGGGCGGCGTTCCGATGATGAAGCTTTTTTCCGGGAATCTTTTCTCCCAAATGCCTGCGGCCCTTGGCTGACTCCCTGAGGAGGACATTCATTTAGATACCAGGCTGACTCCCTGAGGAGGACATTCATTTAGATACCAGACTGACTCCCCGAGGAGGACATTCATTTAGATACCAGGCTGACTCCCTGAGGAGGACATTCATTTAGATACCAGGCTGACTCCCTGAGGAGGACATTCATTTAAATACCAGGCTGACTCCCTGAGGAGGACATTCATTTAGATACCAGGCTGACTGCCTGAGGAGGACATTCATTTAGATCCCAGGCTGACTGCCTGAGGAGGACATTCATTTAGATACCAGGCTGACTCCCCGAGGAGGACATTCATTTTGTAAGTCAGATACTTGTGTGTCTGTGTGTGAGTGTGTCTATGGCTGTCTTTTTTGTGTGTGTGTGTTGAAATCAAGTAAAACAAAATTTTATTAGCGGACCTAGACTAGACTTGGCGCTCTGGTACCGCTTGCCCGTTTGGTAGCAGAGAGAACAGTCTATGACTATGGTGGCTGGAGTCTTTGACAATTTTCAGGGCCTTCCTCTGATACCGAGTGGTATAGAGGTCCTGGATGGCAGGAAGCTTGGCCCCAGTGATGTACTGGGCCGTTCGCACCACCCTCTGTAGTGCCTTGCGGTCGGAGGCCAAGCAGGTGCAATTCCAGGTAGTGATGCAAGCAGTCAGGATGCTCTCGATGGTGCAGCTGTAGAACTTTTTGAGGATCTGAGGACCCATGCCAAACCTTTTCAGTCTCCTGAGGGGGAATAGAATTTGTCGTGCCCACTTCACAACTGTCATGCACTGTGTGCTTGGACCATGTTAGTTTGTTGGTGATGTGGACACCAAGGAACTTGAAGCTCTCAACCTGCTCCACCGCAGTCCCCGTCGATGAGAATGGAGGTGCGCTCGGTCCTCTTTTTCCTGTAGTTCAATCATCTCCTTTGTCTTGATCACGTTGATGGAGAGGTTGTTATCCTGGCACCACACAGCCAGGTCTCTGGCCTCCTCCCTATAGGCTGTCTCATCGTTGTCGGGGATCAGGCCTACCACTGTTGTGTCATCTTCAAATTTAATGATGGTGTTGGACTCTGGCCGTGCAGTCATTAGTGAACAGGGAGTACAGGAGTGGGCTGAGCATGCACCCCTGAGGGGCTCACGTGTTGAGGATCAGCGTGGCGGATGTGTTGTTACCTACCCTTACCACCTGTTGGCGGCTCGTCAGGAAGTCCAGGATCCAGTTGCAGAGGGAGTTGTTTAGTCCCAGAGTCCATAACTTAGCGAGGAGCGTTGAGGGCACTATGGTGTTGAATGCTGAGCTGTAGTCAATGAATAGCATTCCCACATAGGTGTTCCTTCTGTCCAGGTGGGAAAGGCAGTGTGGAGTGCAATAGAGACTGCATCATCTGTGGATCTGTTGGGGCGGTATGCAAATTGGAGTGGGTCTAGGGTGTCTGGGATGATGGTGTTGATATGAGCCATTACCAGCCTTTCAAAGCACTTCATGGCTACAGACGTGAGTGCTACGGGTCGACAGTCATTTAGGCAGGTTACCTTAGTGTTCTTGGGCACAGGCACTATGGTGGTCTGCTTAAAATATGTTGGTATTACAGACTCGGACCGGGAGAGGTTAAAAATGTCATTGAAGACACTTGCTAGTTGGTCAGTGCTCTGAGTACACATCCTGGCAACCCGCCTGGCCATATGGCCTTGTGAATGTTGACCTGTCTAAAGGTCTTACTCACATTGGCTGCGGAGAGGGTGATCACAAAGTCTTCTGGTACAGCTGGTGCTCTCATGCATGTTTCAGTGCTATTTGCCTCGAAGCGAGCATATAAGTAGTTTAGTTCATCTGGTAGGCTCGTGTCACTGGGCAGCTCTCGGCTGTGCTTCCCTTTGTAGTCTGTAATGGTTTGCAGGCCCTGCCACATCCGAGGAGCGTCAAAGCCGGTGTAGTAAGACTCGATCTTAGTCCTGTATTGATGCTTTGCCTGTTTGATGGTTCGTCGGGGGGGCATAGCGGGATTTCTTATAAGCTTCAGGGTTAGAGTCCCGCTCCTTGAAAGCATCAGCTCTAGCCTTTAGCTCAGTGTGGATGTTGCCTGTAATCCATGGCTTCTGGTTGGGGTATGTACGTGCGGTCACTGTGGGGATGACATCCTCGATGCACTTATTGATAAAGCCAGTGACTGATGTGGTGTATTCCTCAATGTCATTGGAGGAATCCCGGAACATATTCCAGTCTGTGATAGCAAAACAGTCCCGTAGTTTAGCATCTGCTTCATCTGACCACTTTTTTATTGATCTAGTCACTGGTGCTTCATGCTTTAGTTTTTGTTATCAGGAATCAGGATGATATAATTATGGTCAGATTTGCAAAATGGAGGGTGAGGTGAGAGCTTTGTATGCATCTCTATGTGTGGAGTACAGGTGGTCCAGAATTATTTTCCCTCTGGTTGCACATTTAACATGCTGATAGAAATGAGGTAAAACTGATTTAAGTTTCCCTGCACTAGGGTAGGGGGCAGCATTCGGAATTTTGGATGAAAAATTAAACTGCCTGCATCTCGGGCCCAGAATATATGATATGCATATAACAGTTTCCAAAACTGTTAAAATATTGCCTGTAAGTATAACAGAACTGATTTGGCAGGCGAAAACCTGAGTAAAATCCATTCAGGAAGACGTTTTTTGGGGGGGTTTTGTAGTTTTCTATTCAATGCCAATACAGTATCCATTGACTTAGGACTCAAACTTCCACTAGATGTCAACAGTCTTCAGAAATTGTTTCAGGCTTGTATTCTGAAAAATGAGGAAGTAAGAGCAGTCTGAATGAGTGGACCCTAAAGTGTCACAGAGATTTTTCATGCGCGACCGAGAGAGTGCCTTTCTTGTTTACCTTTTAAATTGACGACGTTATTGTCCGGTTGAAATATTATTGATTATTTAGGCTAAAAACAACCTGAGGTTTGAATATAAACATCGTTTGACATGTTTCTATGAACTTTACGGATACAATTTGGATTTTTTTGTCTTCCTGTTTTGACTGCATTTGAGCCTGTGGATTACTGAAGAAAACGCGCGAACAAAACAGGTTTTTGGGTATAAAGAGACTTTATCGAACAAAATGAACATTTATTGAGTAAATTAATGTCTGCTGAGTGCAACCATATGAAGATCATCAAAGGTAAGGGATTAATTTGATCTCTATTTCTAAATTGTGTAACTGTTCTACCTGGCTGGCTACTGTTTGTAATGATTTGTCTAGTGGGCTTTGTTCTCAAATAATCGTAAGGTATGCTTTCGCCATAAAGCATTTTTTTTTTTAAATCTAACACCGTGGTTGGATTCACAAGCAGTTAATCTTTAAACCTATGTAAAATCTGTTTTGTTTTCTGAATTTTTATAATGAGTATTTCTGTATTTGAATTTGGCGTCCAGCAGTTTCACTGGCTGTTGAAGAGGTGGGACTCTACCGTCTCACGTGCCCAAGAGAGGTTAAAGTCCCCGGCTACTAGGAGCGCCTCTGGGTTAGCGTTTTCTTGTTTGCTTATTGCAGAATACAGCTCATTCAATGCTATCTTGGTGCCAGCCTCTGACTGTGGTGGTATGTAAACAGCTACATAGAATATAGATGAGAACCCTCTCGGTATGTAATGTGGTCTGCAGCTTACCATGAGAAACTCTACCTCAGGTGAGCAATGGCTGGAGACTTCCTTAGATATCGTGCACCAGCTGTTGTTTACAAAAATACATAAACCGCCGCCCCTTGTCTTACCAGACGCCGCTGTTCTATCCTGCCGGTACATCGTATAACCAGCCAGCTGTATCTTGATATTGTCTTCGTTCAGCCACGACTCCGTGAAGCATAAAATGTTACAGTTTTTAATGTCCCGTTGGTAGTTTAATCTTCCCAATAACTTGTCCATTTTATTGTCCAAAGATTGCATGTTTGCGAGCAGAATTGAGGGGAGTGGGGGTTTATTCGATCGCTGCCTACTCCTCAGAAGGCAGCCCGCCCTCCGGCCTCTCTTTCTCCGCCTCCTCTTCACGCAGATCCCGGGAGTCGGGGCCTGTTCCCGAGGGAGCCGTTTATCTTCCGCCTCGGGCTCGTCAGAGTCATGAAAGAAGAATAAGGATTCTGCTAGTCCGTGGTGAGTAATCGCAGTCCCGATGTCTAGAAGTTATTTTCGGTCATAAGAGACGATCTCGGCAACATTATGTACAAAAATAGTTTAAAAAAAAGTTACAAACAACGGAGATAAACGAACAAAGAAACACAATCGGTTGGAGGCACGGAAAACATCTGCCTTCTGCTCAGGCGCCATTATAATACACCTGTGTGTGAGACGTCATTTGACATGTGCATCAGTATTTCCCAAGCTGATCCTTGTGGACCGCAAGCAGTTGCACATACAGTTGAAGTCGGAAGTTTACATGCTGTCACGTTCTGACCTTTATTTCCTTTGTTTTGTCTTTATTTTGTATGGTCAGGGCGTGAGTTGGGGTGGGCAGTCTATGTGTGTTTTTCTATGTTGGGGTTTTGTGTTCGGCCTGGTATGATTCTCAATCAGAGGCAGCTGTCAATCGTTGTCCCTGATTGAGAACCATACTTAGGTAGCCTGGGTTTCACTTTTGGTTTGTGGGTGTTTGTTGCCGTGTTAGTGTTTGTTCGCCACACGGTACTGTTTCGTTCGTTATTCTTTGTTTATTGTTTTGTTCCAGTGTTCCGTGTTGCTTATTAAAAAGACATGAACACTTACCACGCTGCGCATTGGTCTGATCCTTCTTCCACCACAGACGATCGTTACACATACTCTTAGGTTGGAGTCATTAAAACTCGTTTTTCAACCACTCCACAAATTCTTGTTAACAAACTATAGGTTTTGCAAGTCGGTTAGGACATCTACTTTGTGCATGACACAAGTCATTTTTCCAACAATTGTTTACAGACAGATTATTTCACTTATAATTCAGTGTATCGCAATTCCAGTGGGTCAGAAGTGTACATACACTAAGTTGACTGTGCCTTTAAACAGCTTGGAAAATTCCAGAAAATTATGTCATGGCTTTAGAAGCTTCTGATAGGCTAATTGACATAATTTGAGCTAATTGGAGGTGTTACTGTAGATGTATTTCAAGGCCTACCTTCAAACTCAGTGCCTCTTTGCTTGACATCATGGGAAAATAAAAAGAACTCAGCCTAGACCTGTCACGTTCCTGACCTATTTATGTTATTTTTGATTATGTTTAGTTGGTCAGGGCGTGAGTTGGGGTGGGCATTGTATGTTGTGTGTGTTTTGGTGAGTCTATGGGTGTTGTATGTGTATGGGATAGAGTATTGTTAGGTTGTCTAGTTATGTCTATGGCTGCCTAGATTGGGTCTCAATCAGAGACAGCTGTCATTCATTTGTCTCTGATTGGGAGCCATATTTAAGGTAGCCATAGGCAGTAGGCTTTTGTGGGTAGTTGTCTTGTTTCACGTTTGTTGCTTGTCTGTGCACTTGCGTTATTTAGCTTCACGATCATTTGTTGTTTTTTTATTTGTTTGTATAGTGTTTTCGTTTCATGTTCATCTTCGTTCATTTATTAAAAGAAGATGGCTTATTTTCCTCATGCTGCGTTTTGGTCCGAATCTCTTCCACACGATCGTGACAGAACTACCCACCACAACAGGACCAAGCGGATTGAGGAAGGAGAAAAGGAACTTAAACAATGGAGAGAAGAGGAATGGAGTTGGGAGCAAATTTTCAATGGAGAAGGACCCTGGGCTAAGGTTGGTGTGAATCGCCGCTTGCGGGAGGAGAAGGCAGCCACAGCCCAGGAGCGCTGGTATGAGGAGGCAGCACGTAGGAGAGGCTGGAAGCCTGAGAGGCTCACCCAAAAATTTCTTGGGGGGGGGCTAAAGGGGTGTGTGGCGAAGCCGGGTTGGATACCTGAGCCAACTCCCCGGGCTTGCCGTGGAGTGAGAGGGCGTCGTACTGGTCAGACACCGTGTTATGCGGTAAAGCGCACGGTGTCCCCAGTACGCGTGCTTAGCCCAGTGCGGGCTATTCCACTTTGCCGCACTGGGAGGGCTAGGTTGGGCATCGAGCCGAGTGCCATGAAGCCGGCCCAACGTATCTGGTCTCCAGTACGTCTCCTCGGGCCGGCGTACATGGCACCAGCCTTACAGGTGGTGTCCCCGGTTCGCCTGCATAGCCCAGTGCGGGCTATTCCACCTCGCCGCACTGGCAGGGCTACGGGGACCATTCAACCTGGTAAGGTTGGGGAGGCTCGGTGCTCAAGAGCACGTGTCCTCCTTCACGGTCCGGTATATCCGGCGCCACCTTCCCACCCCAGTCCAGTACCACCAGTGCCTACACCACGCACCAGGCTTCCAGTGCATCTCCAGAGCCCTGTTCCTCTTCCACGCAC
Source organism: Salvelinus alpinus (assembly GCF_045679555.1). Taxonomy (NCBI): domain Eukaryota; kingdom Metazoa; phylum Chordata; class Actinopteri; order Salmoniformes; family Salmonidae; genus Salvelinus; species Salvelinus alpinus. The sequence goes on along the minus strand of NC_092093.1, from coordinate 5,296,307 downwards.
TCTCCCTATGGTGCGTGTCTCCAGCCCAGTGCCTCCAGTTCCGGCACCACGCACCAAGCCTCCTGTGCGTCTCCAGAGCCCTGGACGCACTGTTCCTTCTCCCCGCACTCGCCCTGAGGTGCGTGTCCTTAGCCCGGTACCTCCAGTTCCGGTACCACGCACCAGGCCTATAGTGCGTCTCAGCCGGCCAGAGTCTGCCGTCTGCCCAGCGGCGCCTGAACTGCCCGTCTGCCCAGCGGCGCCTGAACTGCCCGTCTGCCCAGCGGCGCCTGAACTGCCCGTCTGCCCAGCGGCGCCTGAACTGCCCGTCTGCCCAGCGGCGCCTGAACTGCCCGTCTGCCCAGCGGCGCCTGAACTGCCCGTCTGCCATACGCCGTCTGAACTGTCCGTCTGCCATGAGCCTGCAAAGCCGCCCGTCTGCCATGAGCCTGCAAAGCCGCCCGTCTGCCATGAGCCTACAGAGCCGTCCGCCAGACCGGATCAGCCAGAGCCTTCCGCCAGACCGGATCAGCCAGAGCCTTCCGCCAGACCGGATCAGCCAGAGCCTTCCGCCAGACCGGATCAGCCAGAGCCTTCCGCCAGACCGGATCAGCCAGAGCCTTCCGCCAGACCGGATCAGCCAGAGCCTTCAGCCAGCCATGACCGTCCAGAGCCGTCAGCGAGCCATGACCGTCCAGAGCCGTCAGCGAGCCATGACCGTCCAGAGCCGTCAGCGAGCCATGACCGTCCAGAGCCGTCAGCGAGCCATGACCGTCCAGAGCCGTCAGCGAGCCATGACCGTCCAGAGCCGTCAGCGAGCCATGACCGTCCAGAGCCGTCAGCGAGCCATGACCGTCCAGAGCCGTCAGCGAGCCATGACCGTCCAGAGCCGTCAGCCAGCCAAGAGCGTCCAGAGCCAGCCAGCCAGGATCCGCCAGTCATTCTGGTGTTGCCCCTCATTCTGGTGTTGCCCCTCATTCTGGTGTTGCCCCTCATTCCGGTGTTGCCCCTCATTCCGGTGCTGCTCCTTATCCTGATGATGCCCCTTAATTTAGGTGGGGTTATTTGGAGGGTGGGCATTGTGAGGGGGATAAAGAAGTGGGGATTGATTATGGTGGGGTGGGGACCTCGCCCTCAGCCTGAGCCACCACCGTGGTCAGATGCCCACCCAGACCCTCCCCTGAACTTTGTGCTGGTGCGCCCGGAGTTCGCACCTTAGGGGGGGGGTTATGTCACGTTCCTGACCTATTTATGTTATTTTTGATTATGTTTAGTTGGTCAGGGCGTGAGTTGGGGTGGGCATTGTATGTTGTGTGTGTTTTGGTGAGTCTATGGGTGTTGTATGTGTATGGGATAGAGTATTGTTAGGTTGTCTAGTTATGTCTATGGCTGCCTAGATTGGGTCTCAATCAGAGACAGCTGTCATTCATTTGTCTCTGATTGGGAGCCATATTTAAGGTAGCCATAGGCAGTAGGCTTTTGTGGGTAGTTGTCTTGTTTAACGTTTGTTGCTTGTCTGTGCACTTGCGTTATTTAGCTTCACGATCATTTGTTGTTTTTTATTTGTTTGTATAGTGTTTTCGTTTCATGTTCATCTTCGTTCATTTATTAAAAGAAGATGGCTTATTTTCCTCATGCTGCGTTTTGGTCCGAATCTCTTCCACACGATCGTGACAAGACCTCAGAAAATAAATTGTAGACAAGTCTGTGAGCAATTTCCAAACGCCTGAAGGTACCACGTTCATCTGTACAAACAATAGTACGCAAGTATAAACACCATGGGACCACGCAGCCGTCATACCACTCAGGAAGGAGACGCGTTCTGTCTCCTAGAGATGAACGTACTTTGGTGCAAAAAGTGAAAATCAATCCCATTACAACAGCGAAGGACCGTGTGAAGATGCTGGAGGAAACAGGTACAAAAGTATCTATATCCACAGTAAAACGAGTCCTATATCAACATAACCTGAAAGGCGTCTCAGCAAGGAAGAAGCCACTGCTCCAAAATCGCCATAAAAAAGCCAGACTACGGTTTTCAACTGCACATGGGGACAAAGATTGTTCTTTTTGGAGAAATGTCCTCTGGTCTGATGAACCAAAAATAAAACTGTTTGGCCATAATGATCATCGTTATGTTTGGATGAAAAAGGGGGAAGCTTGCAAGCCAAAGAACACCATCACAACCATGAAGCCCGGGGGTGGCAGCATCATTTGGTGGGGGTGCTTTGCTGCAGGAGGGACTGGTGCACTTCACTAAATAGATGGCATCATGAGGTAGGAAAATTATGTAGATATATTGAAGCAACATCTCATGACATCAGTCAGGAAGTTAAAGCTTGGTCGCAAATGGGTCTATCAAATGAACAATGACCCCAAGAAAACTTCCAAAGTTGTGGCAAAATGGCTAAAGGACAACAATGTCAAGGTATTGGAGTGGCCATCACAAAGCCCTGACCTCATTCCTATAGAAAATTTGTGGGCAGAACTGAGAAATCGTGTGTGAGCAAGGAGGCCTACAAACCTGACTCAGTTACACCAGCTCTGTCAGGAGGAATGTGCCAAAATTCACCTAACGTATTGTGGGAAGCTTGTAGAAGGCTACCCAAAACTTTTGACGCAAGTTAAACAATTTAAAGGCAATGCTACCAAATACTAATTGAGTGTATGTAAACTTCTGACCCACTGGGAATGTGATGAAAGAAATAAAAGCTCAAATAAATAATTCTCTCTACTATTTTTCTGACATTTCACATTCTTAAAATAAAGTGGTGATCCTAACTGACCTAAGACAGGCAATTGTTACTAGGATTAAATGTCAGGAATTGTGAAAAACTGAGTTTAAATGTATTTGGCTAAGGTGTATGTAAACTTCCGACTTCGACTGTATTTGTTCTATTCCACCACTAACCAGCAACACTAGGAAAGATGCCCCTAACTCAACAGCACTAACCAGGCAACACTAGGAAAGATGCCCCTAACTCAACAGCACTAACCAGCAACACTAGGAAAGATGCCCCTAACTCAACAGCACTAACCAGCAACACTAGGAAAGATGCCCCTAACTCAACAGAACTAACCAGGTAACACTAGGAAAGATGCCCCTAACTCAACAGCACTAACCAGCAACACTAGGAAAGATGCCCCTAACTCAACAGCACTAACCAGGCAACACTAGGAAAGATGCCCCTAACTCAACAGCACTAACCAGCAACACTAGGAAAGATGCCCCTAACTCAACAGCACTAACCAGGTAACACTAGGAAAGATGCCCCTAACTCTACAGCACTAACCAGGTAACACTAGGAAAGATGCCCCTAACTCAACAGTACTAACCAGGTAACACTAGGAAAGATGCCCTAACTCAACAGCACTAACCAGGTAACACTAGGAAAGATGCCCCTAACTCAACAGAACTAACCAGCAACACTAGGAAAGATGCCCCTAACTCAACAGCACTAACCAGGTAACACTAGGAAAGATGCCCCTAACTCAACAGCACTAACCAGGTAACACTAGGAAAGATGCCCCTAACTCAACAGAACTAACCAGCAACACTTTAGGAAAGATGCCCCTAACTCAACACCACTAACCAGGTAACACTAGGAAAGATGCCCCTAACTCAACAGCACTAACCAGCAACACTAGGAAAGATGCCCCTAACTCAACAGCACTAACCAGCAACACTAGGAAAGATGCCCCTAACTCAATAGAACTAACCAGGTAACACTAGGAAAGATGCCCCTAACTCAACAGCACTAACCAGCAACACTAGGAAAGATGCCCCTAACTCAACAGCACTAACCAGGCAACACTAGGAAAGATGCCCCTAACTCAACAGCACTAACCAGCAACACTAGGAAAGATGCCCCTAACTCAACAGCACTAACCAGGTAACACTAGGAAAGATGCCCCTAACTCTACAGCACTAACCAGGTAACACTAGGAAAGATGCCCCTAACTCAACAGTACTAACCAGGTAACACTAGGAAAGATGCCCTAACTCAACAGCACTAACCAGGTAACACTAGGAAAGATGCCCCTAACTCAACAGAACTAACCAGCAACACTAGGAAAGATGCCCCTAACTCAACAGCACTAACCAGGTAACACTAGGAAAGATGCCCCTAACTCAACAGCACTAACCAGGTAACACTAGGAAAGATGCCCCTAACTCAACAGAACTAACCAGCAACACTTTAGGAAAGATGCCCCTAACTCAACACCACTAACCAGGTAACACTAGGAAAGATGCCCCTAACTCAACAGCACTAACCAGCAACACTAGGAAAGATGCCCCTAACTCAACAGCACTAACCAGCAACACGAGGAAAGATGCCCCTAACTCAACACCACTAACCAGCAACACTAGGAAAGATGCCCCTAACTCAACACCACTAACCAGCAACACTAGGAAAGATGCCCCTAACTCAACACTACTAACCAGCAACACTAGGAAAGATGCCCCTAACTCAACAGAACTAACCAGCAACACTAGGAAAGATGCCCCTAACCAGCAACACTAGGAAAGATGCCCCTAACTCAACAGGACTAACCAGCAACACTAGGAAAGATGCCCCTAACTCAACAGAACTAACCAGCAACACTAGGAAAGATGCCCCTAACTCAACAGGACTAACCAGCAACACTAGGAAAGATGCCCCTAACTCAACAGAACTAACCAGCAACACTAGGAAAGATGCCCCTAACTCAACAGGACTAACCAGGTAACACTAGGAAAGATGCCCCTAACTCAACAGAACTAACCAGGCAACACTAGGAAAGATGCCCCTAACTCAACAGAACTAACCAGCAACACTAGGAAAGATGCCCCTAACTCAACAGAACTAACCAGCAACACGAGGAAAGATGCCCCTAACTCAACAGAACTAACCAGCAACACTAGGAAAGATGCCCCTAACTCAACAGGACTAACCAGGTAACACTAGGAAAGATGCCCCTAACTCAACAGCACTAACCAGGTAACACTAGGAAAGATGCCCCTAACTCAACAGGACTAACCAGGTAACACTAGGAAAGATGCCCCTAACTCAACAGAACTAACCAGGTAACACTAGGAAAGATGCCCCTAACTCAACAGGACTAACCAGGTAACACTAGGAAAGATGCTCCTAACTCAACAGCACTAACCAGGTAACACTAGGAAAGATGCCCCTAACTCAACACCACTAACCAGGTAACACTAGGAAAGATGCCCCTAACTCAACAGCACTAACCAGGTAACACTAGGAAAGATGCCCCTAACTCAACAGAACTAACCAGCAACACTAGGAAAGATGCCCCTACCTCAACAGAACTAACCAGCATCACTAGGAAAGATGCCCCTAACTCAACAGGACTAACCAGCAACACTAGGAAAGATGCCCCTAACTCAACAGAACTAACCAGCAACACTAGGAAAGATGCCCCTAACTCAACAGGACTAACCAGCAACACTAGGAAAGATGCCCCTAACTCAACAGAACTAACCAGCAACACTAGGAAAGATGCCCCTAACTCAACAGGACTAACCAGCAACACTAGGAAAGATGCCCCTAACTCAACAGGACTAACCAGCAACACTAGGAAAGATGCCCCTAACTCAACAGAACTAACCAGCAACACTAGGAAAGATGCCCCTAACTCAACAGGAGTAACCAGCAACACTAGGAAAGATGCCCCTAACTCAACAGAACTAACCAGGTAACCCTAGGAAAGATGCCCCTAACTCAACAGGACTAACCAGGCAACACTAGGAAAGATGCCCCTAACTCAACAGGACTAACCAGCAACACTAGGAAAGATGCCCCTAACTCAAAAGGACTAACCAGCAACACTAGGAAAGATGCCCCTAACTCAACAGAACTAACCAGCAACACTAGGAAAGATGCCCCTAACTCTACAGCACTAACCAGGTATCACTAGGAAAGATGCCCCTAACTCAACAGAACTAACCAGCAACACTAGGAAAGATGCCCCTAACTCTACAGCACTAACCAGGTAACACTAGGAAAGATGCCCCTAACTCAACAGCACTAACCAGCAACACGAGGAAAGATGCCCCTAACTCAACACCACTAACCAGCAACACTAGGAAAGATGCCCCTAACTCAACACCACTAACCAGCAACACTAAGAAAGATGCCCCTAACTCAACACCACTAACCAGCAACACTAGGAAAGATGCCCCTAACTCAACAGAACTAACCAGCAACACTAGGAAAGATGCCCCTAACCAGCAACACTAGGAAAGATGCCCCTAACTCAACAGGACTAACCAGCAACACTAGGAAAGATGCCCCTAACTCAACAGAACTAACCAGCAACACTAGGAAAGATGCCCCTAACTCAACAGGACTAACCAGCAACACTAGGAAAGATGCCCCTACCTCAACAGAACTAACCAGCATCACTAGGAAAGATGCCCCTAACTCAACAGGACTAACCAGCAACACTAGGAAAGATGCCCCTAACTCAACAGAACTAACCAGCAACACTAGGAAAGATGCCCCTAACTCAACAGGACTAACCAGCAACACTAGGAAAGATGCCCCTAACTCAACAGGACTAACCAGGTAACCCTAGGAAAGATGCCCCTAACTCAACAGGACTAACCAGGCAACACTAGGAAAGATGCCCCTAACTCAACAGGACTAACCAGCAACACTAGGAAAGATGCCCCTAACTCAAAAGGACTAACCAGCAACACTAGGAAAGATGCCCCTAACTCTACAGCACTAACCAGCAACACTAGGAAAGATGCCCCTAACTCTACAGCACTAACCAGGTATCACTAGGAAAGATGCCCCTAACTCAACAGAACTAACCAGCAACACTAGGAAAGATGCCCCTAACTCTACAGCACTAACCAGGTAACACTAGGAAAGATGCCCCTAACTCAACAGCACTAACCAGCAACACGAGGAAAGATGCCCCTAACTCAACACCACTAACCAGCAACACTAGGAAAGATGCCCCTAACTCAACACCACTAACCAGCAACACTAGGAAAGATGCCCCTAACTCAACACCACTAACCAGCAACACTAGGAAAGATGCCCCTAACTCAACAGAACTAACCAGCAACACTAGGAAAGATGCCCCTAACCAGCAACACTAGGAAAGATGCCCCTAACTCAACAGGACTAACCAGCAACACTAGGAAAGATGCCCCTAACTCAACAGAACTAACCAGCAACACTAGGAAAGATGCCCCTAACTCAACAGGACTAACCAGCAACACTAGGAAAGATGCCCCTAACTCAACAGGACTAACCAGCAACACTAGGAAAGATGCCCCTAACTCAACAGAACTAACCAGCAACACTAGGAAAGATGCCCCTAACTCAACAGGACTAACCAGCAACACTAGGAAAGATGCCCCTAACTCAACAGAACTAACCAGCAACACTAGGAAAGATGCCCCTAACTCAACACCACTAACCAGGTAACACTAGGAAAGATGCCCCTAACTCAACAGCACTAACCAGGTAACACTAGGAAAGATGCCCCTAACTCAACAGAACTAACCAGCAACACTAGGAAAGATGCCCCTAACTCAACAGAACTAACCAGCATCACTAGGAAAGATGCCCCTAACTCAACAGGACTAACCAGCAACACTAGGAAAGATGCCCCTAACTCAACACCACTAACCAGCAACACTAGGAAAGATGCCCCTAACTCAACACCACTAACCAGCAACACTAGGAAAGATGCCCCTAACTCAACAGAACTAACCAGCAACACTAGGAAAGATGCCCCTAACCAGCAACACTAGGAAAGATGCCCCTAACTCAACAGGACTAACCAGCAACACTAGGAAAGATGCCCCTAACTCAACAGAACTAACCAGCAACACTAGGAAAGATGCCCCTAACTCAACAGGACTAACCAGCAACACTAGGAAAGATGCCCCTAACTCAACAGGACTAACCAGCAACACTAGGAAAGATGCCCCTAACTCAACAGAACTAACCAGCAACACTAGGAAAGATGCCCCTAACTCAACAGGACTAACCAGCAACACTAGGAAAGATGCCCCTAACTCAACAGAACTAACCAGCAACACTAGGAAAGATGCCCCTAACTCAACACCACTAACCAGGTAACACTAGGAAAGATGCCCCTAACTCAACAGCACTAACCAGGTAACACTAGGAAAGATGCCCCTAACTCAACAGAACTAACCAGCAACACTAGGAAAGATGCCCCTAACTCAACAGAACTAACCAGCATCACTAGGAAAGATGCCCCTAACTCAACAGGACTAACCAGCAACACTAGGAAAGATGCCCCTAACTCAAAAGGACTAACCAGCAACACTAGGAAAGATGCCCCTAACTCAACAGAACTAACCAGCAACACTAGGAAAGATGCCCCTAACTCAACAGGACTAACCAGCAACACTAGGAAAGATGCCCCTAACTCAACAGGACTAACCAGCAACACTAGGAAAGATGCCCCTAACTCAACAGAACTAACCAGCAACACTAGGAAAGATGCCCCTAACTCAACAGGACTAACCAGCAACACTAGGAAAGATGCCCCTAACTCAACAAAACTAACCAGCAACACTAGGAAAGATGCCTCTAACTCAACAGAACTAACCAGGTAACACTAGGAAAGATGCCCCTAACTCAACAGAACTAACCAGCCACACTAGGAAAGATGCCCCTAACTCAACAGGACTAACCAGCAACACTAGGAAAGATGCCCCTAACTCAACAGGACTAACCAGCAACACTAGGAAAGATGCCCCTAACTCAACAGAACTAACCAGCAACACTAGGAAAGATGCCCCTAACTCAACAGGAGTAACCAGCAACACTAGGAAAGATGCCCCTAACTCAACAGAACTAACCAGGTAACCCTAGGAAAGATGCCCCTAACTCAACAGGACTAACCAGGCAACACTAGGAAAGATGCCCCTAACTCAACAGAACTAACCAGCAACACTAGGAAAGATGCCCCTAACTCAACAGCACTAACCAGGTAACACTAGGAAAGATGCCCCTAACTCAACACCACTAACCAGGTAACACTAGGAAAGATGCCCCTAACTCAACAGCACTAACCAGGTAACACTAGGAAAGATGCCCCTAACTCAACAGCACTAACCAGCAACACGAGGAAAGATGCCCCTAACTCAACACCACTAACCAGCAACACTAGGAAAGATGCCCCTAACTCAACACCACTAACCAGCAACACTAGGAAAGATGCCCCTAACTCAACACCACTAACCAGCAACACTAGGAAAGATGCCCCTAACTCAACAGAACTAACCAGCAACACTAGGAAAGATGCCCCTAACCAGCAACACTAGGAAAGATGCCCCTAACTCAACAGGACTAACCAGCAACACTAGGAAAGATGCCCCTAACTCAACAGAACTAACCAGCAACACTAGGAAAGATGCCCCTAACTCAACAGGACTAACCAGCAACACTAGGAAAGATGCCCCTAACTCAACAGGACTAACCAGCAACACTAGGAAAGATGCCCCTAACTCAACAGAACTAACCAGCAACACTAGGAAAGATGCCCCTAACTCAACAGGACTAACCAGCAACACTAGGAAAGATGCCCCTAACTCAACAGAACTAACCAGCAACACTAGGAAAGATGCCCCTAACTCAACACCACTAACCAGGTAACACTAGGAAAGATGCCCCTAACTCAACAGCACTAACCAGGTAACACTAGGAAAGATGCCCCTAACTCAACAGAACTAACCAGCAACACTAGGAAAGATGCCCCTAACTCAACAGAACTAACCAGCATCACTAGGAAAGATGCCCCTAACTCAACAGGACTAACCAGCAACACTAGGAAAGATGCCCCTAACTCAAAATGACTAACCAGCAACACTTGGAAAGATGCCCCTAACTCAACAGAACTAACCAGCAACACTAGGAAAGATGCCCCTAACTCAACAGGACTAACCAGCAACACTAGGAAAGATGCCCCTAACTCAACAGCACTAACCAGCAACACTAGGAAAGATGCCCCTAACTCAACAGGACTAACCAGCAACACTAGGAAAGATGCCCCTAACTCAACAGGACTAACCAGCAACACTAGGAAAGATGCCCCTAACTCAACAGAACTAACCAGCAACACTAGGAAAGATGCCCCTAACTCAACAGGACTAACCAGCAACACTAGGAAAGATGCCCCTAACTCAACAGAACTAACCAGGTAACACTAGGAAAGATGCCCCTAACTCAACAGGACTAACCAGGCAACACTAGGAAAGATGCCCCTAACTCAACAGAACTAACCAGCAACACTAGGAAAGATGCCCCTAACTCAACAGCACTAACAAGGTAAAACTAGGAAAGATGCCCCTAACTCAACAGGACTAACCAGGCAACACTAGGAAAGATGCCCCTAACTCAACAGAACTAACCAGCAACACTAGGAAAGATGCCCCTAACTCTACAGCACTAACCAGGTATCACTAGGAAAGATGCCCCTAACTCAACAGAACTAACCAGCAACACTAGGAAAGATGCCCCTAACTCTACAGCACAAACCAGGTAACACTAGGAAAGATGCCCCTAACTCAACAGAACTAACCAGCAACACTAGGAAAGATGCCCCTAACTCTACAGCACTAACCAGGTATCACTAGGAAAGATGCCCCTAACTCAACATAACTAACCAGCAACACTAGGAAAGATGCCCCTAACTCTACAGCACTAACCAGGCATCACTAGGAAAGATGCCCCTAACTCAACACCACTAACCAGGTAACACTAGGAAAGATGCCCCTAACTCAACAGCACTAACCAGGTAACACTAGGAAAGATGCCCCTAACTCAACAGCACTAACCAGGTAACACTAGGAAAGATGCCCCTAACTCTACAGCACTAACCAGGTATCACTAGGAAAGATGCCACTAACTCAACACCACTAACCAGGTAACACTAGGAAAGATGCCCCTAACTCAACAGCACTAACCAGGTAACACTAGGAAAGATGCCCCTAACTCAACAGCACTAACCAGGTAACACTAGGAAAGATGCCCCTAACTCAACAGCACTAACCAGGTAACACTAGGAAAGATGCCCCTAACTCAACAGCACTAACCAGGTAACACTAGGAAAGATGCCCCTAACTCAACAGCACTAACCAGGTAACACTAGGAAAGATGCCCCTAACTCAACAGCACTAACCAGGCAACACTAGGAAAGATGCCCCTAACTCAACAGCACTAACCAGGCAACACTAGGAAAGATGCCCCTAACTCAACAGCACTAACCAGCAACACTAGGAAAGATGCCCCTAACTCAACAGCACTAACCAGCAACACTAGGAAAGATGCCCCTAACCAGCAACACTAGGAAAGATGCCCCTAACTCAACAGAACTAACCAGGTAACACTAGGAAAGATGCCCCTAACTCAACAGAAATAACCAGGTAACACTAGGAAAGATGCCCCTAACCAGCAACACTAGGAAAGATGCCCCTAACTCAACAGCACTAACCAGGTAACACTAGGAAAGATTCCCCTAACTCAACAGCACTAACCAGCAACACTAGGAAAGATGCCCCTAACTCAACAGCACTAACCAGGTAACACTAGGAAAGATGCCCCTAACTCAACAGCACTAACCAGGTAACACTAGGAAAGATGCCCCTAACTCAACAGCACTAACCAGGTAACACTAGGAAAGATGCCCCTAACTCAACACCACTAACCAGCAACACTAGGAAAGATGCCCCTAACTCTACAGCACTAACCAGGTAACACTAGGAAAGATGCCCCTAACTCAACAGAACTAACCAGCAACACTAGGAAAGATGCCCCTAACTCTACAGCACTAACAAGGTATCACTAGGAAAGATGCCCCTAACTCAACAGAACTAACCAGCAACACTAGGAAAGATGCCCCTAACTCTACAGCACTAACCAGGTAACACTAGGAAAGATGCCCCTAACTCAACAGAACTAACCAGCAACACTAGGAAAGATGCCCCTAACTCTACAGCACTAACCAGGTATCACTAGGAAAGATGCCCCTAACTCAACACCACTAACCAGGTAACACTAGGAAAGATGCCCCTAACTCAACAGCACTAACCAGGTAACACTAGGAAAGATGCCCCTAACTCTACAGCACTAACCAGGTATCACTAGGAAAGATGCCCCTAACTCAACACCACTAACCAGGTAACAATAGGAAAGATGCCCCTAACTCAACAGCACTAACCAGGTAACACTAGGAAAGATGCCCCTAACTCAACACCACTAACCAGGTAACACTAGGAAAGATGCCCCTAACTCAACAGCACTAACCAGGTAACACTAGGAAAGATGCCCCTAACTCAACAGCACTAACCAGGTAACACTAGGAAAGATGCCCCTAACTCAACAGCACTAACCAGGTAACACTAGGAAAGATGCCCCTAACTCAACAGAACTAACCAGCAACACTAGGAAAGATGCCCCTAACTCTACAGCACTAACCAGGTAACACTAGGAAAGATGCCCCTAACTCAACAGAACTAACCAGCAACACTAGGAAAGATGCCCCTAACTCTACAGCACTAACCAGGTATCACTAGGAAAGATGCCCCTAACTCAACACCACTAACCAGGTAACACTAGGAAAGATGCCCCTAACTCAACAGCACTAACCAGGTAACACTAGGAAAGATGCCCCTAACTCTACAGCACTAACCAGGTATCACTAGGAAAGATGCCCCTAACTCAACACCACTAACCAGGTAACACTAGGAAAGATGCCCCTAACTCAACAGCACTAACCAGGTAACACTAGGAAAGATGCCCCTAACTCAACAGCACTAACCAGGTAACACTAGGAAAGATGCCCCTAACTCAACAGCACTAACCAGGTAACACTAGGAAAGATGCCTCTAACTCAACAGCACAAACCAGGTAACAATAGGAAAGATGCCCCTAACTCAACAGCACTAACCAGGCAACACTAGGAAAGATGCCCCTAACTCAACAGCACTAACCAGGCAACACTAGGAAAGATGCCCCTAACTCAACAGCACTAACCAGCAACACTAGGGAAGATGCCCCTAACTCAACAGCACTAACCAGCAACACTAGGAAAGATGCCCCTAACCAGCAACACTAGGAAAGATGCCCCTAACTCAACAGAACTAACCAGGTAACACTAGGAAAGATGCCCCTAACTCAACAGAAATAACCAGGTAACACTAGGAAAGATGCCCCTAACCAGCAACACTAGGAAAGATGCCCCTAACTCAACAGCACTAACCAGGTAACACTAGGAAAGATGCCCCTAACTCAACAGCACTAACCAGGTAACACTAGGAAAGATGCCCCTAACTCAACAGCACTAACCATGTAACACTAGGAAAGATGCCCCTAACTCAACAGCACTAACCAGGTAACACTAGGAAAGATGCCCCTAACTCAACAGCACTAACCAGGTAACACTAGGAAAGATGCCTCTAACTCAACAGCACAAACCAGGTAACAATAGGAAAGATGCCCCTAACTCAACAGCACTAACCAGGCAACACTAGGAAAGATGCCCCTAACTCAACAGCACTAACCAGGCAACACTAGGAAAGATGCCCCTAACTCAACAGCACTAACCAGGCAACACTATGGAAAGATGCCCCTAACTCAACAGCACTAACCATCAACACTAGGAAAGATGCCCCTAACCAGCAACACTAGGAAAGATGCCCCTAACTCAACAGAACTAACCAGGTAACACTAGGAAAGATGCCCCTAACTCAACAGAAATAACCAGGTAACACTAGGAAAGATGCCCCTAACCAGCAACACTAGGAAAGATGCCCCTAACTCAACAGCACTAACCAGGTAACACTAGGAAAGATGCCCCTAACTCAACAGCACTAACCAGGTAACACTAGGAAAGATGCCCCTAACTCAACAGCACTAACCATGTAACACTAGGAAAGATGCCCCTAACTCAACAGCACTAACCAGGTAACACTAGGAAAGATGCCCCTAACTCAACAGCACTAACCAGGTAACACTAGGAAAGATGCCCCTAACTCAACACCACTAACCAGGCAACACTAGGAAAGATGCCCCTAACTCAACAGCACTAACCAGGTAACACTAGGAAAGATGCCCCTAACTCAACAGCACTAACCAGGTAACACTAGGAAAGATGCCCCTAACTCAACAGTACTAACCAGGTAACACTAGGAAAGATGCCCCTAACTCAACAGCACTAACCAGCAACACTAGGAAAGATGCCCCTAACTCAACACCACTAACCAGGTAACACTAGGAAAGATGCCCCTAACTCAACAGCACTAACCAGGTATCACTAGGAAAGATGCCCCTAACTCAACAGCACTAACCAGGTAACACTAGGAAAGATGCCCCTAACTCAACAGCACTAACCAGGTATCATTAGGAAAGATGCTCCTAACTCAACAGCACTAACCAGGTAACACTAGGAAAGATGCCCCTAACTCAACAGCACTAACCAGGTAACACTAGGAAAGATGCCCCTAACTCAACAGCACTAACCAGATAACACTAGGAAAGATGCCCCTAACTCAACAGCACTAACCAGGTATCACTAGGAAAGATGCTCCTAACTCAACAGCACTAACCAGGTAACACTAGGAAAGATGCCCCTAACTCAACAGCACTAACCAGGTAACACTAGGAAAGATGCCCCTAACTCAACAGCACTAACCAGGTAAAACTAGGAAAGATGCCCCTAACTCAACAGCACTAACCAGGTAAAACTAGGAAAGATGCCCCTAACTCAACAGCACTAACCAGGTAACACTAGGAAAGATGCCCCTAACTCAACAGAACTAACCAGCAACACTAGGAAAGATGCCCCTAACTCAACAGCACTAACCAGTAACACTAGGAAAGATGCCCCTAACTCAACAGAACTAACCAGGCAACACTAGGAAAGATGCCCCTAACTCAACAGAACTAACCGGGTAACACTAGGAAAGATGCCCCTAACTCACCAGCACTAACCAGGTAACACTAGGAAAGATGCCCCTAACTCAACAGCACTAACCAGGTAACACTAGGAAAGATGCCCCTAACTCAACAGCACTAACCAGGTAACACTAGGAAAGATGCCCCTAACTCTACAGCACTAACCAGGTAACACTAGGAAAGATGCCCCTAACTCAACAGTACTAACCAGGTAACACTAGGAAAGATGCCCTAACTCAACAGCACTAACCAGGTAACACTAGGAAAGATGCCCCTAACTCAACAGCACTAACCAGGTAACACTAGGAAAGATGCCCCTAACTCAACAGCACTAACCAGCAACACTAGGAAAGATGCCCCTAACTCAACAGCACTAACCAGGTAACACTAGGAAAGATGCCCCTAACTCAACAGCACTAACCAGGTAACACTAGGAAAGATGCCCCTAACTCAACAGAACTAACCAGGTAACACTAGGAAAGATGCCCCTAACTCAACAGCACTAACCAGGTAACACTAGGAAAGATGCCCCTAACTCAACAGAACTAACCAGGTAACACTAGGAAAGATGCCCCTAACTCAACAGCACTAACCAGGTAACACTAGGAAAGATGCCCCTAACTCAACAGCAATAACCAGGTAACACTAGGAAAGATGCCCCAAACTCAACAGAACTAACCAGGTAACACTAGGAAAGATGCCCCTAACTCAACAGCACTAACCAGGTAACACTAGGAAAGATTTCCCTAACTCAACAGTACTAACCAGGTAACACTAGGAAAGATGCCCCTAACTCAACAGCACTAACCAGGTAACACTAGGAAAGATGCCCCAAACTCAACAGGACTAACCAGGTAACACTAGGAAAGATGCCCCTAACTCAACAGCACTAACCAGGTAACACTAGGAAAGATGCCCCAAACTCAACAGCACTAACCAGTAACACTAGGAAAGATGCCCTAATCTCAACAGCACTAACCAGTAACACTAGGAAAGATGCCCCTAACTCAACAGGACTAACCAGCAACACTAGGAAAGATACCCCTAACTCAACAGAACTAACCAGGTAACACTAGGAAAGATGCCCCTAACTCAACAGAACTAACCAGGTAACACTAGGAAAGATGCCCCTAACTCAACAGCACTAACCAGCAACACTAGGAAAGATGCCCCTAACTCAAAACACTAGGAAAGATGCCCCTAACTCAACAGAACTAACCAGCAACACTAGGAAAGATGCCCCTAACTCAACAGAACTAACCAGGTAACACTAGGAAAGATGCCCCTAACTCAACAGCACTAACCAGTGACACTAAGAAAGATGCCCCTAACTCAACAGCACTAACCAGGTAACACTAGGAAAGATGCCCCTAACTCAACAGCACTAACCAGCAACACTAGGAAAGATGCCCCTAACCAGCAACACTAGGAAAGATGCCCCTAACTCAACAGAACTAACCAGGTAACACTAGGAAAGATGCCCCTAACTCAACAGAAATAACCAGGTAACACTAGGAAAGATGCCCCTAACCAGCAACACTAGGAAAGATGCCCCTAACTCAACAGCACTAACCAGGTAACACTAGGAAAGATGCCCCTAACTCAACAGCACTAACCAGGTAACACTAGGAAAGATGCCCCTAACTCAACAGCACTAACCATGTAACACTAGGAAAGATGCCCCTAACTCAACAGCACTAACCAGGTAACACTAGGAAAGATGCCCCTAACTCAACAGCACTAACCAGGTAACACTAGGAAAGATGCCTCTAACTCAACAGCACAAACCAGGTAACAATAGGAAAGATGCCCCTAACTCAACAGCACTAACCAGGCAACACTAGGAAAGATGCCCCTAACTCAACAGCACTAACCAGGCAACACTAGGAAAGATGCCCCTAACTCAACAGCACTAACCAGCAACACTAGGGAAGATGCCCCTAACTCAACAGCACTAACCATCAACACTAGGAAAGATGCCCCTAACCAGCAACACTAGGAAAGATGCCCCTAACTCAACAGAACTAACCAGGTAACACTAGGAAAGATGCCCCTAACTCAACAGAAATAACCAGGTAACACTAGGAAAGATGCCCCTAAGCAGCAACACTAGGAAAGATGCCCCTAACTCAACAGCACTAACCAGGTAACACTAGGAAAGATGCCCCTAACTCAACAGCACTAACCAGGTAACACTAGGAAAGATGCCCCTAACTCAACAGCACTAACCATGTAACACTAGGAAAGATGCCCCTAACTCAACAGCACTAACCAGGTAACACTAGGAAAGATGCCCCTAACTCAACAGCACTAACCAGGTAACACTAGGAAAGATGCCCCTAACTCAACACCACTAACCAGCAACACTAGGAAAGATGCCCCTAACTCAACAGCACTAACCAGGTAACACTAGGAAAGATGCCCCTAACTCAACAGCACTAACCAGGTAACACTAGGAAAGATGCCCCTAACTCAACAGTACTAACCAGGTAACACTAGGAAAGATGCCCCTAACTCAACAGCACTAACCAGCAACACTAGGAAAGATGCCCCTAACTCAACACCACTAACCAGGTAACACTAGGAAAGATGCCCCTAACTCAACAGCACTAACCAGGTAACACTAGGAAAGATGCCCCTAACTCAACAGCACTAACCAGGTAACACTAGGAAAGATGCCCCTAACTCAACAGCACTAACCAGGTATCATTAGGAAAGATGCTCCTAACTCAACAGCGCTAACCAGGTAACACTAGGAAAGATGCCCCTAACTCAACAGCACTAACCAGGTAACACTAGGAAAGATGCCCCTAACTCAACAGCACTAACCAGATAACACTAGGAAAGATGCCCCTAACTCAACAGCACTAACCAGGTATCACTAGGAAAGATGCTCCTAACTCAACAGCACTAACCAGGTAACACTAGGAAAGATGCCCCTAACTCAACAGCACTAACCAGGTAACACTAGGAAAGATGCCCCTAACTCAACAGCACTAACCAGGTAACACTAGGAAAGATGCCCCTAACTCAACAGCACTAACCAGGTAACACTAGGAAAGATGCCCCTAACTCAACAGAACTAACCAGGTAACACTAGGAAAGATGCCCCTAACTCAACAGCACTAACCAGTAACACTAGGAAAGATGCCCCTAACTCAACAGAACTAACCAGGCAACACTAGGAAAGATGCCCCTAACTCAACAGAACTAACCGGGTAACACTAGGAAAGATGCCCCTAACTCACCAGCACTAACCAGGTAACACTAGGAAAGATGCCCCTAACTCAACAGCACTAACCAGGTAACACTAGGAAAGATGCCCCTAACTCAACAGCACTAACCAGGTAACACTAGGAAAGATGCCCCTAACTCTACAGCACTAACCAGGTAACACTAGGAAAGATGCCCCTAACTCAACAACACTAACCAGGTAACACTAGGAAAGATGCCCCTAACTCAACAGCACTAACCAGGTAACACTAGGAAAGATGCCCCTAACTCAACAGCACTAACCAGGTAACACTAGGAAAGATGCCCCTAACTCAACAGCACTAACCAGCAACACTAGGAAAGATGCCCCTAACTCAACAGCACTAACCAGGTAACACTAGGAAAGATGCCCCTAACTCAACAGCACTAACCAGGTAACACTAGGAAAGATGCCCCTAACTCAAAAGAACTAACCAGGTAACACTAGGAAAGATGCCCCTAACTCAACAGCACTAACCAGGTAACACTAGGAAAGATGCCCCTAACTCAACAGAACTAACCAGGTAACACTAGGAAAGATGCCCCTAACTCAACAGCACTAACCAGGTAACACTAGGAAAGATGCCCCTAACTCAACAGCACTAACCAGGTAACACTAGGAAAGATGCCCCTAACTCAACAGAACTAACCAGGTAACACTAGGAAAGATGCCCCTAACTCAACAGCACTAACCAGGTAACACTAGGAAAGATTTCCCTAACTCAACAGTACTAACCAGGTAACACTAGGAAAGATGCCCCTAACTCAACAGCACTAACCAGGTAACACTAGGAAAGATGCCCCAAACTCAACAGGACTAACCAGGTAACACTAGGAAAGATGCCCCTAACTCAACAGCACTAACCAGGTAACACTAGGAAAGATGCCCCAAACTCAACAGCACTAACCAGTAACACTAGGAAAGATGCCCTAATCTCAACAGCACTAACCAGTAACACTAGGAAAGATGCCCCTAACTCAACAGGACTAACCAGCAACACTAGGAAAGATACCCCTAACTCAACAGAACTAACCAGGTAACACTAGGAAAGATGCCCCTAACTCAACAGAACTAACCAGGTAACACTAGGAAAGATGCCCCTAACTCAACAGCACTAACCAGCAACACTAGGAAAGATGCCCCTAACTCAAAACACTAGGAAAGATGCCCCTAACTCAACAGAACTAACCAGCAACACTAGGAAAGATGCCCCTAACTCAACAGAACTAACCAGGTAACACTAGGAAAGATGCCCCTAACTCAACAGCACTAACCAGTGACACTAAGAAAGATGCCCCTAACTCAACAGCACTAACCAGGTAACACTAGGAAAGATGCCCCTAACTCAACAGAACTAACCAGCAACACTAGGAAAGATGCCCCTAACTCAACAAAACTAACCAGCAACACTAGGAAAGATGCCTCTAACTCAACAGAACTAACCAGGTAACACTAGGAAAGATGCCCCTAACTCAACAGAACTAACCAGCAACACTAGGAAAGATGCCCCTAACTCAACACCACTAACCAGGTAACACTAGGAAAGATACCCCTAACTCAACAGAACTAACCAGGTAACACTAGGAAAGATGCCCCTAACTCAACAGAACTAACCAGCAACACTAGGAAAGATGCCCCTAACTCAAAACACTAGGAAAGATGCCCCTAACTCAACAGCACTAACCAGGTAACACTAGGAAACATGCCCCTAACTCAACAGAACTAACCAGCAACACTAGGAAAGATGCCCCTAACTCAACAAAACTAACCAGCAACACTAGGAAAGATGCCCCTAACTCAACAGCACTAACCAGCAACACTAGGAAAGATGCCTCTAACTCAACAGAACTAACCAGGTAACACTAGGAAAGATGCCCCAACTCAACAGCACTAACCAGTAACACTAGGAAAGATGCCCCTAACTCAACAGAACTAACCAGGTAACACTAGGAAAGATGCCCCTAACTCAAAACACTAGGAAAGATGCCCCTAACTCAACAGCACTAACCAGGTAACACTAGGAAAGATACCCCTAACTCAACAGAACTAACCAGGTAACACTAGGAAAGATGCCCCTAACTCAAAACACTAGGAAAGATGCCCCTAACTCAACAGCACT
>NC_092093.1:5248502-5271002 GCF_045679555.1 Salvelinus alpinus | reverse complement strand
ACAGGGGCTTACGGTACAGAGTCAATGTGGAGGCTATATACAGGGGGTTACGGTACAGAGTCAATGTGGAGGCTATATACAGGGTGTTACGGTACAGAGTCAATGTGGAGGCTATATACAGGGGGTACCGGTACAGAGTCAATGTGGAGGCTATATACAGGGGGTTACGGTACAGAGTCAATGTGGAGGCTATATACAGGGTGTTACGGTACAGAGTCAATGTTGAGGCTATATACAGGGTGTTACGGTACAGAGTCAATGTGGAGGCTATATACAGGGGGTTACGGTACAGAGTCAATGTGGAGGCTATATACAGGGTGTTACGGTACACCGGTTAGTTGAGGTAATTGAGGTAATATGTACATGTAGGTAGATGTTTATTTATTTATTTTATTTCACCTTTATTTAACCAGGTAGGCAAGTTAAGAACAAGTTCTCATTTACAACTGCAACCTGGCCAAGATAAAGCAAAGCAGTTCAACACATATAACAACACAGAGTTACACATGGAGTAAAACAAACATACAGTCAATAATACAGTAGAAAAATAAGTCTATATACAATGTGAGCAAATGAGGTGAGATAAGGGAGGTAAAGGCAATAAATAGGCCATGGTGGCGAAGTAAATACAATATAGCAATTAAAACACTGGAATGGTAGATTTGACAGTAGATGAATGTGCAAAGTAGAAATACTGGGGTGCAAAGGAGCAAAATAAATAAATAAATAAATACAGTAGGGGAAGTGATAGTTGTTTGGGCTAAATTATAGATGGGCTATGTACAGGTGCAGTAATCTGTGAGCTGCTCTGACAGCTGGTGCTTAAAGCTAGTGAGGGGGATAAGTGTTTCCAGTTTCAGAGATTTTTGTAGTTCGTTCCAGTCATTGGCAGCAGAGAACTGGAAGGAGAGGCGGCCAAAGGAGGAATAACTTTGGGGGTGACCAGTGAGCTATACCTGCTGGAGCGCGTGCTACGAGTGGGTGCTGCTATGGTGACCAGTGAGCTGAGATAAGGCGGGGCTTTACCTAGCAGAGACTTGTAGATAACCTGTAGCCAGTGGATTTGGCGACGAGTATGAAGCGAGGGCCAACCAACGAGAGCGTACAGGTCTCAGTGGTGGGTAGTGTATGGGGCTTTGGTGACAAAACGGATGGCACTGTGATAGACTGCATCCAATTTGTTGAGTAGAGTGTTGGAGGCTATTTTGTAAATGACATCGCCAAAGTCGAGGATCGGTAGGATGGTCAGTTTTACAAGGGTATGTTTGGCAGCATGAGTGAAGGATGCTTTGTTGCGGAATAGGAAGCCAATTCTAGATTTAACTTTGGATTGGAGATGTTTGATGTGAGTCTTGAAGGAGAGTTTACAGTCTAACCAGACACCTAGATATTTGTAGTTGTCCACATATTCTAAGTCAGAACCGTCCAGAGTAGTGATGCTGGACGGGCGGATAGGTGCGGGCAGCGATCGGTTGAATAGCATGCATTTAGTTTTACTTGCATTTAAAAGCAGTTGGAGGCCACGGAAGGAGAGTTGTATGGCATTGAAGCTCGTCTGGAGGTTAGTTAACACAGTGTCCAAAGAAGGTCCAGAGGTATACAGAATGGTGTCGTCTGCTTAGAGGTGGATCAGAAAATCACCAGCAGCAAGAGCGACATCATTGATGTATACAGAGAAGAGAGTCTGCCTGAGAATTGAATCCTGTGGTACCCCCATAGAGACTGCCAGAGGTCCAGACAACAGGCCCTCCGATTTGACACACTGAGCTCTATCAGAGAAGTAGTTGGTGAACCAGGCGAGGCAATCACTTGAGAAACTAAGGCTGTTGAGTCTGCCGATAAGAATGTGGTGATTGACCAAATCGAAAGCCTTGGCCAGGTCAATGAATACGGCTGCACAGGTCTGTTTCTTATCGATGGCGGTTATGATGTCGTTTAGGACCTTGAGCGTGGCTGAGGCGCATCCATGACCAGCTCTGAAACCAGATTGCATAGCGGAGAAGGTGCGGTGGGATTCGAAATGGTCGGTGATCTGTAATCAGTCTGGCCCTGCGACCTTGTGAATGTTGTATAAAGGTCTTACTCACATCGGCTACGGAGAGCGTGATCACACAGTCGTCCAGAACAGCTGGCGTTCTCATGCAAACAGACAGCACAGAACCCCAGGACAGCAACACAATTGGACCCATCCAAATCTTGAGATAACAAATAGATAATTACTTGACACATTGGAAAGAATTAACAAAATAACAGAGAAAACTAGAATGCTATTTGGCCCTAAACAGAGAGTACACAGTGGCAGAATACCTGCCCACTGTGACTGACCCAAACTTAAGGAAAGCTCTGACTATGTACAGACTCAGTGAGCATAGCCTTGCTATTGAGAAAGGCCACCGTAGGCAAACCTGGCTCTCAAGAGAAGACAGGCTATGTGCACACTGCCCACACAATGAGGTGGAAACTGAGCTGCACTTCCTAACCTCCTGCCAAATGTATGACCATATTAGAGACACATATTTCCCTCAGATTACACAGACCCACAAAGAATTTGAAAACAAACTCAATTTTGATAAACTCCCATTTCTATTGGGTGAAATACCACAGTGTGCCATCACAGCAACAGGATTTGTGATCTGTTGCCAAAAGAAAATGGTAACAAACACCATTGCAAATACAACCCATATTTATGTTTATTTATTTTCCCTTTTGTACTTTAACTATTTGGATAGTATGACATTTGAAACATCTTTATACTTTTGGAACTTTTGCAAGTGTAATGTTTACTGTACATTTATTTATTGTTTATTTCACTTTTGTTTATTATCTATTTCACTTGCTTTGGCAATGTAAACATATGTGTTTCCCATGCCAATAAAGCCCCTTAAATTGGAATTGAATTGAATTGAATTGAGAGAGCGGTGGGGGGAGGGGGGGAGACAGAGGGAGAGAGAGAGAGAGATTCCACTCCGCGCTGCTTACAGCAGATCCTCCTCTATCCAAACACTGGCTGAGGCCTCAGAGAGAGATTCCACTCCGCGCTGCTTACAGCAGATCCTCCTCTATCCAAACACTGGCTGAGGCCTCAGAGAGAGATTCCACTCCGCGCTGCTTACAGCAGATCCTCCTCTATCCAAACACTGGCTGAGGCCTCAGAGAGAGATTCCACTCCGCGCTGCTTACAGCAGATCCTCCTCTATCCAAACACTGGCTGAGGCCTCAGAGAGAGATTCCACTCCGCGCTGCTTACAGCAGATCCTCCTCTATCCAAACACTGGCTGAGGCCTCAGAGAGAGATTCCACTCCGCGCTGCTTACAGCAGATCCTCCTCTATCCAAACACTGGCTGAGGCCTCAGAGAGAGATTCCACTCCGCGCTGCTTACAGCAGATCCTCCTCTATCCAAACACTGGCTGAGGCCTCAGAGAGAGATTCCACTCCGCGCTGCTTACAGCAGATCCTCCTCTATCCAAACACTGGCTGAGGCCTCAGAGAGAGATTCCACTCCGCGCTGCTTACAGCAGATCCTCCTCTATCCAAACACTGGCTGAGGCCTCAGAGAGAGATTCCACTCCGCGCTGCTTACAGCAGATCCTCCTCTATCCAAACACTGGCTGAGGCCTCAGAGAGAGATTCCACTCCGCGCTGCTTACAGCAGATCCTCCTCTATCCAAACACTGGCTGAGGCCTCAGAGAGAGATTCCACTCCGCGCTGCTTACAGCAGATCCTCCTCTATCCAAACACTGGCTGAGGCCTCAGAGAGAGATTCCACTCCGCGCTGCTTACAGCAGATCCTCCTCTATCCAAACACTGGCTGAGGCCTCAGAGAGAGATTCCACTCCGCGCTGCTTACAGCAGATCCTCCTCTATCCAAACACTGGCTGAGGCCTCAGAGAGAGATTCCACTCCGCGCTGCTTACAGCAGATCCTCCTCTATCCAAACACTGGCTGAGGCCTCAGAGAGAGATTCCACTCCGCGCTGCTTACAGCAGATCCTCCTCTATCCAAACACTGGCTGAGGCCTCAGAGAGAGATTCCACTCCGCGCTGCTTACAGCAGATCCTCCTCTATCCAAACACTGGCTGAGGCCTCAGAGAGAGATTCCACTCCGCGCTGCTTACAGCAGATCCTCCTCTATCCAAACACTGGCTGAGGCCTCAGAGAGAGATTCCACTCCGCGCTGCTTACAGCAGATCCTCCTCTATCCAAACACTGGCTGAGGCCTCAGAGAGAGATTCCACTCCGCGCTGCTTACAGCAGATCCTCCTCTATCCAAACACTGGCTGAGGCCTCAGAGAGAGATTCCACTCCGCGCTGCTTACAGCAGATCCTCCTCTATCCAAACACTGGCTGAGGCCTCAGAGAGAGATTCCACTCCGCGCTGCTTACAGCAGATCCTCCTCTATCCAAACACTGGCTGAGGCCTCAGAGAGAGATTCCACTCCGCGCTGCTTACAGCAGATCCTCCTCTATCCAAACACTGGCTGAGGCCTCAGAATATGTCTGCAGACGCCGAGACGCTCCAGTGGAAATGTCCCATCAATCTACTGCACCATGCAGAGATAATCAACTAGATTCAGAGGCTCATCTCAACAGTCTAACGCAGAGATAATCAACTAGATTCAGAGGCTCATCTCAACAGTCTAACGTAGAGATAATCAACTAGATTCAGAGGCTCATCTCAACAGTCTAACACAGGGATAATCAACTAGATTCAGAGGCGCATCTGGACAACCTTAACACAGAGATAATCAACTAGATTCAGAGGCTCATCTCAACAGTCTAACACAGAGATAATCAACTAGATTCAGAGGCTCATCTCAACAGTCTAACGTAGAGATAATCAACTAGATTCAGAGGCTCATCTCAACAGTCTAACACAGAGATAATCAACTAGATTCAGAGGCTCATCTCAACAGTCTAACACAGAGATAATCAACTAGATTCAGAGGCTCATCTCATCTCAACAGTCTAACACAGAGATAATCAACTAGATTCAGAGGCTCATCTCAACAGTCTAACGCAGAGATAATCAACTAGATTCAGAGGCTCATCTCAACAGTCTAACGCAGAGATAATCAACTAGATTCAGAGGCTCATCTCAACAGTCTAACACAGAGATAATCAACTAGATTCAGAGGCTCATCTCAACAGTCTAACACAGAGATAATCAACTAGATTCAGAGGCTCATCTCAACAGTCTAACACAGAGATAATCAACTAGATTCAGAGGCTCATCTCAACAGTCTAACACAGAGATAATCAACTAGATTCAGAGGCTCATCTCAACAGTCTAACACAGAGATAATCAACTAGATTCAGAGGCTCATCTCAACAGTCTAACACAGAGATAATCCACTAGATTCAGAGGCTCATCTCAACAGTCTAACACAGAGATAATCAACTAGATTCAGAGGCTCATCTCAACAGTCTAACGCAGGGATAATCAACTAGATTCAGAGGCTCATCTCAACAGTCTAACACAGAGATAATCAACTAGATTCAGAGGCTCATCTCAACAGTCTAACACAGAGATAATCAACTAGATTCAGAGGCTCATCTCAACAGTCTAACACAGAGATAATCAACTAGATTCAAAGGCTCATCTCAACAGTCTAACACAGAGATAATCAACTAGATTCAGAGGCTCATCTCAACAGTCTAACACAGAGATAATCAACTAGATTCAGAGGCTCATCTCAACAGTCTAACACAGAGATAATCAACTAGATTCAGAGGCGCATCTCAACAGTCTAACACAGAGATAATCAACTAGATTCAAAGGCTCATCTCAACAGTCTAACACAGAGATAATCAACTAGATTCAGAGGCTCATCTCAACAGTCTAACACAGAGATAATCAACTAGATTCAGAGGCTCATCTCAACAGTCTAACACAGAGATAATCAACTAGATTCAGAGGCTCATCTCAACAGTCTAACACAGGGATAATCAACTAGATTCAGAGGCTCATCTCAACAGTCTAACACAGAGATAATCAACTAGATTCAGAGGCTCATCTCAACAGTCTAACACAGAGATAATCAACTAGATTCAGAGGCTCATCTCAACAGTCTAACGTAGAGATAATCAACTAGATTCAGAGGCTCATCTCAACAGTCTAACACAGAGATAATCAACTAGATTCAGAGGCTCATCTCAACAGTCTAACACAGAGATAATCAACTAGATTCAGAGGCTCATCTCAACAGTCTAACGTAGAGATAATCAACTAGATTCAGAGGTGCATCTCAACAGTCTAACACAGAGATAATCAACTAGATTCAGAGGCTCATCTCAACAGTCTAACACAGAGATAATCAACTAGATTCAAAGGCTCATCTCAACAGTCTAACACAGAGATAATCAACTAGATTCAGAGGCTCATCTCAACAGTCTAACACAGAGATAATCAACTAGATTCAGAGGCTCATCTCAACAGTCTAACGTAGAGATAATCAACTAGATACAGAGGCTCATCTCAACAGTCTAACGTAGAGATAATCAACTAGATTCAGAGGCTCATCTCAACAGTCTAACACAGAGATAATCAACTAGATTCAGAGGCTCATCTCAACAGTCTAACACAGGGATAATCAACTAGATTCAGAGGCGCATCTCAACAGTCTAACACAGAGATAATCAACTAGATTCAGAGGCTCATCTCAACAGTCTAACACAGAGATAATCAACTAGATTCAGAGGCTCATCTCAACAGTCTAACACAGAGATAATCCACTAGATTCAGAGGCTCATCTCAACAGTCTAACACAGAGATAATCAACTAGATTCAGAGGCTCATCTCAACAGTCTAACACAGAGATAATCAACTAGATTCAGAGGCTCATCTCAACAGTCTAACAAAGAGATAATCAACTAGATTCAGAGGCTCATCTCAACAGTCTAACACTTTTCTAGTTCTGTTGAACCATGTCCCTTCTGGTTCTGTTGGACCAGGTTCTTCTAGTTCTGTTGGACCAGGTTATTCTAGTTCCGTTGGACCAGGTTATTCTAGTTCTGTTGGACCAGGTCCTTCTAGTTCTGTTGGACCAGGTTCTTCTAGTTCTGTTGGACTAGGTTATTCTAGTTCTGTTGGACCAGGTTCTTCTAGTTCTGTTGGACCAGGTTATTCTAGTTCTGTTGGACCAGGTCCCTTCTAGTTCGGTTGGACCAGGTTATTCTAGTTCTGTTGGACCAGATCCTTTCTAGTTCTGTTGAACCAAGTCCCTTCTGGTTCTGTTGGACCAGGTTCTTCTAGTTCTGTTGAACCATGTCCCTTCTAGTTCTGTTGGACCAGGTTATTCTAGTTCTGTTGGACCAGGTCCCTTCTAGTTCTGTTGGACCAGGTTATTCTAGTTCTGTTGGACCAGATCTTTTCTAGTTCTGTTGGACCAGGTTCTTCTAGTTCTGTTGGACCAGGTTATTCTAGTTCTGTTGGACCAGGTTATTCTAGTTCTGTTGAACCAAGTCCCTTCTGGTTCTGTTGGACCAGGTTATTCTAGTTCTGTTGAACCATGTCCCTTCTGGTTCTGTTGGACCAGGTTATTCTAGTTCTGTTGGACCAGGTCGCTTCTAGTTCTGTTGGACCAGGTTATTCTAGTTCTGTTGGACCAGGTCCCTTCTGAATCTGTTGGACCAGGTTATTCTGGTTCTGTTGGACTAGGTTAATCCGGTTGTGATGGACCAGTTTCTTCCATTTGTACCAGGTTCTTCTGGTTGGACTACGTTCTTCTGGTTCTGTTGGACCAGGTTATTCTAGTTCTGTTGGACCAGGTCCCTTCTGAATCTGTTGGACCAGGTTATTCTGGTTCTGTTGGACTAGGTTAATCCGGTTGTGATGGACCAGTTTCTTCCATTTGTACCAGGTTCTTCTGGTTGGACTACGTTCTTCTGGTTCTGTTGGAGCAGGCTCTTTGGTTGTGTTGGACCAGGCTCTCTGGTTGTGTTGGACCAGGCTCTTTGGTTGTGTTGGACCAGGCTCTTTGGTTGTGTTGGACCAGGCTCTTTGGTTGTGTTGGACCAGGCTCTTTGGTTGTGTTGTTCCAGGCTCTTTGGTTGTGTTGGACCAGGCTCTTTGGTTCTGTTGGACCAGGCTCTCTGGTTGTGTTGGACCAGGCTCTTTGGTTGTGTTGGACCAGGCTCTTTGGTTGTGTTGGACCAGGCTCTTTGGTTGTGTTGGACCAGGCTCTTTGTGTGGGACAGCTCTGGTTGTGTTGGACTAGGCTCTTTGGTTGTGTTGACCACTCTGGTTGTGTTGGCCAGGCTCTTGGTTGTGTGGACAGCTCGGTTGTGTTGGACCAGGCTCTTTGGTTGTGTTACCGGCTCTTGGTGTTGCTGTGTGTGTGTGTGTGTGTGTGTGTGTGTGTGTGTGTGTGTGTGTGTGTGTGTGTGTGTGTGTGTGTGTGTATGTGTGTGTGTGTGTGTGTGTGTGTTTACCAGACCCTTACCCTGTGTGTGTGTGTGTGTGTGTGTGTGTGTGTGTGTGTGTGTGTGTGTGTGTGTGTGTGTGTGTGTGTGTGTGTGTGTGTGTGTGTGTGTGTGTGTGTGTGTGTGTGTGTGTGTGTGTGTGTGTGTGTGTGTGTGTGTGTGTGTGTGTGTGTGATCGTTGTCATCCAGTCTAAACACAGAGCAGAATGAAGCCTATTCCACTGGCAACCCAGGTGTGTTCATGTTACAACACTAAATCTGTCCGACAGAGTGTGTGTCTGTGTCTCACTTAGTTTCCATGGCCTCCAACTCACCCCTGAATGGCTGTGTTTCAACACTGATATGTGTCCCCTCCATCACGCCCCTGTCACTGAGCATGCAAGTATTTAGGCTCGTCGCCATAAGCATGCCTGTGCCTGTGAGAGTGCCCGTATCTGTGGTTTAGGACTGGGACTGGGGTATAGAGGACTGGGTCTGGGGTATAGAGGACTGGGACTGGGATATAGAGGACTGGGACTGGGGTATAGAGGACTGGGGCTGGGGTATAGAGGACTGGGGTATAGAGGACTGGGACTGGGGTATAGAGGACTGGGATATAGAGGACTGGGGTATAGAGGACTGGGACTGGGGTATAGAGGACTGGGATATAGAGGACTGGGGTATAGAGGACTGGGGCTGGGGTATAGAGGACTGGGATATAGAGGACTGGGGTATAGAGGACTGGGGTATAGAGGACTGGGGTATAGAGGACTGGGATATAGAGGACTGGGGTATAGAGGACTGGGGTATAGAGGACTGGGATATAGAGGACTGGGGTATAGAGGACTGGGGTATAGAGGACTGGGCCTGGGGTATAGAGGACTGGGATATAGAGGACTGGGACTGGGGTATAGAGGACTGGGACTGGGATATAGAGGGATGGGGATGGGATATAGAGGACTGGGACTGGGGTATAGAGGCCTGGGGTATAGAGGACTGGGGTATAGAGGACTGGGACTGGGGTATAGAGGACTGGGATATAGAGGACTGGGGTATAGAGGACTGGGGCTGGGGTATAGAGGACTGGGGCTGGTGTATAGAGGACTGGGGCTGGTGTATAGAGGACTGGGACTGGGGTATAGAGGCCTGGGGTATAGAGGACTGGGGTATAGAGGACTGGGGCTGGGGTATAGAGGACTGGGATATAGAGGACTGGGATATAGAGGACTGGGATATAGAGGACTGGGGTATAGAGGACTGGAACTGGGGTATAGAGGACTGGGATATAGAGAGCTGTGGCTGGGGTATAGAGGACTGGGACTGGGGTATAGAGGACTGGGACTGGGGTATAGAGGACTGGGGCTGGGGTATAGAGGACTGGGATATAGAGGACTGGGATATAGAAGTGGGGCTGGGGTATAGAGGACTGGGGTATAGAGGACTGGGGCTGGGGTATAGAGGACTGGGACTGGGGTATAGAGGCCTGGGGTATAGAGGACTGGGGTATAGAGGACTGGGGCTGGGGTATAGAGGACTGGGATATAGAGGACTGGGGCTGGGGTATAGAGGACTGGGATAGAGAGGACTGGGGTATAGAGGACTGGGACTGGGGTATAGAGCACTGGGATATAGAGGACTGGGGTATAGAGGACTGGGACTGGGGTATAGAGGACTGGGACTGGGGTATAGAGGACTGGGATATAGAGGACTGGGGTATAGAGGACTGGGGTATAGAGGACTGGGATATAGAGGACTGGGGTATAGAGGACTGGGGTATAGAGGACTGGGGTATAGAGGACTGGGATATAGAGGACTGGGGTATAGAGGACTGGGGTATAGAGGACTGGGATATAGAGGACTGGGGTATAGAGGACTGGGGTATAGAGGACTGGGGCTGGGGTATAGAGGACTGGGATATAGAGGACTGGGACTGGGGTATAGAGGACTGGGACTGGGATATAGAGGGATGGGGATGGGATATAGAGGACTGGGACTGGGGTATAGAGGCCTGGGGTATAGAGGACTGGGGTATAGAGGACTGGGACTGGGGTATAGAGGACTGGGATATAGAGGACTGGGGTATAGAGGACTGGGGCTGGGGTATAGAGGACTGGGGCTGGTGTATAGAGGACTGGGGCTGGTGTATAGAGGACTGGGACTGGGGTATAGAGGCCTGGGGTATAGAGGACTGGGGTATAGAGGACTGGGGCTGGGGTATAGAGGACTGGGATATAGAGGACTGGGATATAGAGGACTGGGATATAGAGGACTGGGGTATAGAGGACTGGAACTGGGGTATAGAGGACTGGGGCTGGGGTATAGAGGACTGGGATATAGAGAGCTGTGGCTGGGGTATAGAGGACTGGGACTGGGGTATAGAGGACTGGGACTGGGGTATAGAGGACTGGGGCTGGGGTATAGAGGACTGGGATATAGAGGACTGGGATATAGAGGACTGGGGCTGGGGTATAGAGGACTGGGGTATAGAGGACTGGGGCTGGGGTATAGAGGACTGGGACTGGGGTATAGAGGCCTGGGGTATAGAGGACTGGGGTATAGAGGACTGGGGCTGGGGTATAGAGGACTGGGATATAGAGGACTGGGGCTGGGGTATAGAGGACTGGGATAGAGAGGACTGGGGTATAGAGGACTGGGACTGGGGTATAGAGGACTGGGATATAGAGGACTGGGGTACAGAGGACTGGGACTGGGGTATAGAGGACTGGGACTGGGGTATAGAGGACTGGGATATAGAGGACTGGGGTATAGAGGACTGGGGCTGGGGTATAGAGGACTGGGGCTGGGATATAGTGGACTGGTGCTGGGATATAGAGGACTGGGATATAGAGGACTGGGGTATAGAGGACTGGGGCTGGGGTATAGAGGACTGGGGCTGGGGTATAGAGGACTGGGCCTGGGGTATAGAGGACTGGGGCTGGGGTATAGAGGACTGGGATATAGAGGACTGGGATATAGAGGACTGGGGCTGGGGTATAGAGGACTGGGATAGAGAGGGCTGGGATATAGAGGACTGGGATATAGAGGGCTGGGATATAGAGGGCTGGGACTGGGATATAGAGTGCTAGGTCTGGGATATAGAGGGATGGGGATGGGATATAGAGGGCTGGGACTGGGATATAGAGGGATGGGGATGGGATATAGAGTGCTAGGTCTGGGATATAGAGGGATGGGGATGGGATATAGAGGGCTGGGACTGGGATATAGAGGGATGGGGATGGGATATAGAAGGCTGGGGATTTGGTATAAAGGGCTGGGGATTGGGGTATAGAGTAACGGGACTGTGGCTGGGGTATAGAGGCCTGGGGATGGGTTGTAGAGTAATGGGACTGGGAATGGGGTATAGAGGGCTGGGGTTTAGAGGGCTGGGGCTAGGGTACAGGACTGTGGTATAGGGCTGGGGCTAGGGTACAGGACTGTGGTATAGGGCTGGGGCTAAGGTATAGGTTATAGAGCTGGGGTATATGGTATAGGGTATAGGGCTGGGGTATATGGTATAGGGTATAGGGCTGGGGTATATGGTATAGGGTATAGAGCTGGGGTAGAGGGCTGGGGATGGGGTACAGGACTGTGGTATAGGGCTGGGGCTAAGGTATAGGGTATAGGGCTGGGGTGTAGGGTATTTGGCTGGGGTATAGGGTATAGGGCTGGGGTATAGAGCTGGGGTATATGGTATAGGGTATAGAGCTGGGGTAGAGGGCTGGGGATGGGGTATATGGCTGGGGTATAGGGCTGGGAATAGGGTAAAGGGCTGGAATATAGGGTATAGGGCTGGGATATAGGGTATAGGGCTGGGGTGTAGGGCACAGGGTATAGGGTATACAGCTGGGATATAGGGTATAGGGCTGGGGTATAGGGTATAGGGCTGGGGTATAGGGTATAGGGCTGGGGTAAAATGCTGGGGTATAGGGCTGGGGTATAGGGTATAGGGCTGGGGTATAGGGCCGGGGTAAAAGGCTGGGATATCGGGTATAGGGCTGGGGTATAGGTTATAGGGCTGGGGTATATGGCTGGGGTATAGGGTACAGGGCTGGGGTATAGGGCTGGGGTAAAAGGCTGGGGTATAGGGCTGGGGTAAAAGGCTGGGGTATAAGGTATAGGGCTGGGGTATAGGGTATAGGGTAATTGGCTGGGGTATAGGGTATAGGGCTGGGATATAGGGTATAGGGATAGGATATAGGGTATAGGGCTGGGGTATAGGGTATAGGGCGTGGATATAGGGTATAGGGCTGGGGTATAGGGTATACGGTATAGTGCTGGGGTATAGGGTTTAGGGCTGGGGTAAAAGGCTGGGGTATAGGGCTGGGGTATAGGGCTGGGGTATAGGGTATAGGGCTGGGGTTAAAGGCTGGGGTATAGGGCTGGGGTATAGGGTATAGGGCTGGGATATAGGGTATAGGGCTGGGGTATAGGGTATAGGGTATAGTGCTGGGGTATACGGTATAGGGCTGAGATATAGGGCTGGGGTAAAAGGCTGGGGTATATGGCTGGGGTATAGGGTATAGGGCTGGGATATAGGGTGTAGGACTGGGGTATAGGGTATAGGGCTGAGGTATAGGGTATAGGGCTGGGGTAAATGCTGTGGTATAGGGCTGGGGTATGGGGCTGAGGTAAAAGGCTGGGGTATAGGGCTGGGGTATGGGGCTGAGGTAAAAGGCTGGGGTATAGGGCTGGGGTATGGGGCTGAGGAAAAGGCTGGGGTATAGGGCTGGGGTAAAAGGCTTGGGTATAAGGCTGGGGTATAGGGCTGGGGTATAGGGTATAGGGCTGGGGTTTAGGACTGGGGTATAGGGTATAGGGCTGAGGTATAGGGTATAGGGCTGAGGTTTAGGGCTGGGGTATAGGGTATAGGGCTGAGGTATAGGGTATAGGGCTGGGGTTTAGGGCTGGGGTATAGGGTATAGGGCTGAGGTATAGGGTATAGGGCTGGGGTTTAGGGCTGGGGTATAGGGTATAGGGCTGGGGTTTAGGGCTGGGGTATAGGGTATAGGGCTGAGGTATAGGGCTGGGGTTTAGGGCTGGGGTATAGGGTATAGGGCTGAGGTATAGGGTATAGGGCTGGGGTTTAGGGCTGGGGTATAGGGTATAGGGCTGGGGTAAAAGGCTTGGGTATAAGGCTGGGGTTTAGGGCTGAGGTATAGGGCTGGTGTTTAGGGCTGGTGTTTAGGGCTGGGGTATACGGCTGAGGTTTACGGCTGAGGTATAGGGCTGGGGTATAGGGCTGAGGTATAGGGTTGGGGTATACGGCTGAGGTATAGGGCTGGTGTTTAGGGCTGGGGTATAGGGTTGGGGTATACGGCTGAGGTATAGGGCTGAGGTATACGGCTGAGGTATAGGGCTGGTGTTTAGGGCTGGGGTATAGGGTTGGGGTATACGGCTGAGGTATAGGGTTGGGGTATACGGCTGAGGTATAGGGCTGGGGTATAGGGCTGAGGTATAGTGGATCCGGAAAGGGGTTGATGTAAACAGGGCTGGTGTTTCCCATGTCTCTGTTTATAGTGGGAGTCCCCAGAGCAGAGCAGGCAATGTGTGTGTGTGCTGCCAGATCACTGGTCCCCTCCAACCCTTCACCGTTCCTCGTCCTGCTCTCTGTCCCTGCCGAGACGCTCACACACCATCCATATCTGTCCTCTTCAAACACACACACAGACACACTCACACTCACACACCATATACAATTTCTAAACCGAGCAAAGGCTGCAGGTATGCACCCAGAATAGAACTACTCTTTCTCTCTCTCTCTTTCTCCCTCTCCTCTCTATCTTCCTACCTCTCTTTCTCTCTCACTCTATTGTCCTCCCTCTCTCTTTCTATCTTCCTCTCGCTCTTTCTCCCTCTTCTCTCTATCTTCCTACCTCTCTTTCTCTCTCTCTCTCTCTCTCTCTCTCTCTCTCTCTCTCTCTCTCTCTCTCTCTCTCTCTCTCTCTCTCTCTCTCTCTCTCTCTCTCTTTCTCCCTCTCCTCTCTATCTTCCTTTCTCTCCTCTTCTCTCACTCTATCGTCCTCCCTCTCTCCTTTTCTCCCTCTATCTTCCTCCCTCTTTTCTCTTGCAGGGTCACACCAGAAATAGACTAGAACCTAAATAATTTCAGCACTAAATATAACTACCTCTAGTATTGCATATACAGTGAGCTCCAAAAGTATTGGGACAGTGACACATTTTTCTTGCTGTTTTGGCTCTGTACTCCAGCACTTTGTATTTGAAATGATACAATGACTACCAGGTTAAAGTGCAGACTGTCAGGTTTCATTTAACGGGTGAACTTTCTATATTTTTGTATTATTTTGTTTTTGTTTTGCTGAGTCTCTAAGAGCTTTGCACATCTTCATTGTACAATATTTGCATGTTTTCTTAAAACAATTATTCAAGCACGGTCTAGTTGGTTGTTGATCATTGCTAGACAGCCATTTTCAAGTCTTGCCATAGATTTTTAAGCCGATTTAAGTCAAAACTGTAACTAGACCGCTAATGAACAGTTATTAATGGTGTCTTGGTTTATTAACTACAGTGTATATTTAGTTTTGTGTTTTATGTTAATGTGGTGCTGAAAGGTGAATGTGTCTCCCTGTGTCTGTTGGAAAGCAGACTGAACCAGGTTTTCCTCTAGAATTTTGCCTGAATGACAAGTATTCCCATAACATGATGCAGCCACCACCATGCTTGACAAATATGAAGAGTGGTAATCAGTTACGTGTTGTGTTGGATTTGCCAGAAGAATAACGCTTTGTATTCAGGACTCTGCCAATTAGGTTAGTATTGTGAAGTAACTACAATGTTGTTGATCCATCCTCAGTGTTCTCCTATCACAGCCATTTAAACTCTGTAACTGTTTTAAAGTCCCCATTGGCCTCATGGTGAAATCCCTGAGCGGTTTCCTTCATCTCTGGCAACTGAGTTAGGAAGGATGACTGTATCTTTGTAGTGACTGGGTGTATTGATACACCATCCAAAGTGTAATTAATAACTTCACCATGCTCAAAGGGATATTCAATGTCTGTCTTTTTTTCATTTTTTTCCCCATATACTAATAGGTGCTCTACTTTGCGAGGAATTGGAAAACCTCCCTGGTCTTTGTCGTTAAATCTGTGCTTGAAATTCACTGCTCGACTGAAGGACCTGACAGATATTTGTATGTGTGAGGTAGACAGGTGGCGTAGTCAATTTAAAAATCATGTTAAACACTATTATTGCACACAGTGTGAGTCCACACAATTTATAACGTAACTTGTTTTGCAAATTTCTACACTAGAAAGTAAGGTTTGCTATAACAAAAAGGTTGAAAACTTATTGACTGAAAAGATTTCAGCTTTTCTTATTAATTAGTTTATAAACATTTCTAAAAACATAATTCCACTTTGACATTATGGGGTATTGTGTGAAGGCCAGTGACACAAAATCTACATTGGATCCATTATAAATTCAGGCTGTAACATGTCCTCATTGTGATGTAGTATTTCTTATTGTTTTTGTTTCGTTTATTAATTCGGCCATTTTAAAAACCGGAACACATAAACTTGAAATAGACATACAAGTTAAATCATGGAGGACAACACATTATAAAGTCTGGGACTTATTTCCTTTGTTAAATCATGGAGGAAAACACATTATAAAGTCTGGGACTTATTTCCTTTGTTAAATCATGGAGGAAAACACATTATAATGTCTGGGATTTATTTCCTTTGTTAAATCATGGAGGATAACACACAATACAGTCTGGGACTTATTTCCTTTGTTAAATCATGGAGGAAAACACATTACAAAGTCTGGGACTTATTTACATTGATAAATCATGGAGGATAACACACAATACAGTCTGGGACTTATTTCCTTTGTTAAATCATGGAGGAAAACACATTATAAAGTCTGGGACTTATTTACATTGATAAATCATGGAGGATAACACACAATACAGTCTGGGACTTATTTCCTTTGTTAAATCATGGAGGATAACACACAATACAGTCTGGGACTTATTTCCTTTGTTAAATCATGGAGGAAAACACATTATAAAGTCTGGGACTTATTTCCATTGTTAAATCATGGAGGATAACACACAATAAAGTCTGGGACTTATTTCCATTGTTAAATCATGGAGGATAACACACAATAAAGTCTGGGACTTATTTATTTTATTAAATCATGGAGGATAACACACAATAAAGTCTGGGACTTATTTACTTTGTTAAATCATGGAGGATAACACACTATACAGTCTGGGACTTATTTCCATTGTTAAATCATGGATGACAACACACAATATAGTCTGGGACTTATTTCCATTGTTAAATCATGGAGGAATACACACTATAAAGTCTGGGACTTATTTTCATTGTTAAATCATGGAGGATAACACACAATATAGTCTGGGACTTATTTCCATTGTTAAACCATGGAGGATAACACACTATACAGTCGGGGACTTATTTCCATTGTTAAATCATGGAGGATAACACACTATACAGTCTGGGACTTATTTCCATTGTTAAATCATAGAGGATAACACACTATACAGTCTGGGACTTATTTCCATTGTTAAATCATAGAGGATAACACACTATACAGTCTGGGACTTATTTCCATTGTTAACCTCTTTGGGCTGCAGGGACAGTATTGAGTAGCCTGGATAAAAGGTGCCCATTTCAAACGGCCTCGTACTCAATTCTTGCTCGTACAATATGCATATTATTATTACTATTGGATAGAAAACACTCTCTAGTTTCTAAAACCGTTTGAATTATATCTGTGCGTAAAACAGAACTCATTTTGCAGCAAACTTCCTGACAGGAAGTGGAAAATCTGAAATCGATGCTCTGTTCTATGGCCTGCCTACAAATGTGCTTGATATGTATTAGTATACATGCACTTCATACGCCTTCCACTAGATGTCAACAGGCAGTGAGAGAAGAAATGGAGTGTATAACATGATCTGAGGTCGAATAAAAGCTCTTGGCATGACGTGACACCAATTTCTTGTTTTCTGG
Source organism: Salvelinus alpinus (assembly GCF_045679555.1). Classification (NCBI taxonomy): domain Eukaryota; kingdom Metazoa; phylum Chordata; class Actinopteri; order Salmoniformes; family Salmonidae; genus Salvelinus; species Salvelinus alpinus. The sequence goes on along the minus strand of NC_092093.1, from coordinate 5,253,600 downwards.
AACGCGCGAGAAGGGACCTGGTATTGCCTTCTGAAAAGCTGTCGTTATAGACGACTAATATCTCCGGCTTTGATTTTATTTGATAAATGTGACAATATCATCGTAAAGTATGTTTTTTCAATATAGTTTTATTAGATTATTGAAAATTTTTCGCGACGTTAGGCGTGTTGCTTTGTCTGCGTTTGTTCAGGAAGGAGAGCTTCGCGCCACTTTGCTAGCTTTCCTTGCTAATTGACTGGAGAAGAGGACATTCTAAAACCAAACAACGATTGTTCCCGACAAAGGATTCCTTGTACAACATTCTGATGGAAGATCATCAAAAGTAGGACCCATTTTATGATGCTATTTCATATATCTGTCGAACATGTGTACTATTAGTTTGCGCCCAGATTTTGGACACTCTCTCGCTATAACTAAGCTGGATGTCGTAATGAAGTTATTTTTAGAATTCTAACACAGCGATTGCATTAAGAACTAGTGTATCTATCATTTCCTATACAACATGTATTTTTTAGTAACGTTTATGAATAGTTATTTGGTCAGAATAGTTGAGTGTCATAAAAATATCCGGACATTCTGGGAAAAAGATGCTACGTTAGCACAATGTATATCCACTGATTTCAGCTCTAAATATGCACATTTTCGAACAAAACATAAGTGTATGTATAACCTGATGTTATAGGACTGTCATCTGATGAAGCTTATCAAGGTTAGTCAAAATTTATATATCTTTTGCTGGTTTGTTACGATCGCTGACTTTTGCTGCTGGTAAATGGCTTGTGTTTCTGGCTATTGTGGTAAGCTAATATAATGCTATATTGTGTTTTCGCTGTAAAACACTTAAGAAATCGGAAATATTGGCTGGAATCACAAGATGCTTGTCTTTCATTTGCTGTACACCATGTATTTTTCAGAAATGTTTTATGATGAGTATTTAGGTATTTCACGTTGGTGTCTGTAATTACTCTGGCTGCTTCGGTGCTATTTGTGACGGTAGCTGTGATGGTAGCTGCAATGTAAAACTGATTTATACCTCAAATATGCAAATTTTTCGAACAAAACATAGATTTATTGTATAACATGTTATAAGACTGTCATCTGATGAAGTTGTTTCTTGGTTAATTTGGTTGGTTCTTGGTTAGTTAGGTTGGTTTTGTGCATGCTACCTGTGCTGTGAAATGTCTGTCCTTTTTTGTATTTGGTGGTGAGCTAACATAAATATACGTGGTGTTTTCGCTGTAAAACATTTTAAAAATCGGACATGTTGGCTGGATTCACAAGATGTTTATCTTTCATTTGCTGTATTGGACTTGTTAATGTGTGAAAGTTAAATATTTCAAAAAATATCTTTTGAATTTCGCGCCATGCACTTGAAGTGGCTGTGACTTGCAGCCCAATCATGGAGGATAACCTGTTGGGGATGGGGGCGCTGTTTAGACTATTTATGCTAACTTGGCTAATTTTTGAAACGGCTTCCCACAAAATCCTTGATCGTACAATATGCATATTATTATTATTATTGGATAGAAAACAGTCTATAGTTTCTATAGGAGTTGAAATTTTGTCTCTAAGTGGAACAGAGCCCATTCTACAGCAATTTCCCTGACATGGATTCAGATTTCAGAAATGTTGGCCACTGTTCTGACGTCAGTTAAAAGGGCACTGATTTTGCTATGACTATACGGACACTTCTTACGTCTTCCCCTGGATGCCTTTACGTGATGACGATTCCAATGGAATCGATTGCGCGTTCACAGGCCCTATAAATCAAAAAACCCTGTAGCTAGCAAGTCTTTCCTTGCTGCGTAACGCGCGTGCTGGACACCGACCCGCTCCTGTTCCAAGCGTTAGTTTAGCCTGTTATATTTCTCCGGTCATCTTTTCACTCGTTATAGGAGTTAAAAACATCATAAGGTAGTTAATTTAAAGCGTTTTATAGCAATTTATATCCGTTTAGTGCGATTTTGGGACATTTATTTTTGCAACGAAGTGAAAAGTTGGGCACGCTTTTCAGTTCATCCCGAACGCAGTTGACATTTCCACATGGCAAGAGGACAGCTTTCCACCAAAAGACGATTTCTCCCAAGAAAGGATCCTTTGCCCAAGATACTGATGGAAGAACAGCTCAAGGTAGGACATTTTTATTATGATAAATCGTGTTTCTGTCGAAACATTTTAGTGGCTTAGGACGCCATGTTTTTTGACGTAGCTTCGCTGGGCGCAAACTGTATTGAAAAGTAAGGATAAATTAAAAAATGTAATAACGCAATTGTATTAAGAATTAAATTGTCTATCAATCCCTGTCCACCCTATATTTTTTAGTCACGTTTATGAGTATTTATGTATAAGAGTAGATCACTGTCTAAGTGGCGCAAGGACTTTTTCTTTACCAGCTTGTCTACATTTCACATTGTCTAACCATGATTTTGGTGGCTAAATATAAACATTTTCGATCAAACTGTATATGCATGTTGTAATGTGATGTTACAGGAGTGTCATCGGAAGAATTCTGAGAAGGTTAGTGAAAAAATTAATATCTTTTGGCGATGTTGACTTTTATCGCTCACTTTGGCTAGAATCAATGCTGGGCTGCTAATTGCTATGTGCTAAGCTAATATAACGATTTATTGTGTTTTCGCTGTAAGACACTTAGAAAATCTGAAATATTGTCTGTATTCACAGGATCTGTGTCTTTCGATTCGTGTATGCTGTGTATTTTTACGAAATGTTTGATGATTAGTAGTTAGGTAAACACGTTGCTCATTGTAATTATTCTAGTCCATTTGTGACGGTGGGTGCAATTGTAACCGATGCCATCTACCTGAAATATGCACTTTTTTCTAACAAAACCTATCCCATACCATAAATATGTTATCAGACTGTCATCTAATGAGTTTTTTTGTTGGTTAGGGGCTATAAATATCTTAGTTTAGCCGAATTGGTGATGGCTACTGGTGTTGGTGGACAAATAAAAGATGGTGGATTATGCTAATGTGTTTTTAGGTAATAGATGTACATCTTTACATATTGTGTCTTCCCTGTAAAACATTTTAAAAATCGGAAATGTTGACTGGATTCACAAGATCTGTGTCTTTCATTAGCTGTATTGGACTTTAATGTGTGAAAGTTAAATATTTTAAAAAAATATTTTTTTTGAATTTCGCGGCACTGGTTTTTCAGTGGGGGGGGGGGAGGGGTGCCGCTAGCGCCACGCTGATCCTAGACAGGATAACACACTATACAGTCTGGGACTTATTTCCATTGTTAAATCATGGAGGATAACACACTATATAGTCTGGGACTTATTTCCATTGTGGTCCTCTTGAGACAAGATGTCTAGACAAGATCCAACACAGTTAAACACAGGATGGCATTGAAATAATAAAACATAAAAACAAAGAAGAAGAACATCCATCTCATCATTGAGGTTACATCATATGGGTCGTCCATATGGGCACGACCCATATTAAACACAGTAGAAAAACAACAAGACATAACCCCTAATATAACATGTCATCTCCTCATTCATGTTGTTGAAGGAAAACAACTAAGATAATGAATCCAGAGGAGGATTCTGGTTCCGTTGGATTGATTTCCGGAGAGTTCTAAGTGTTTTTGGGGGAACATTTCCGTGACCTTTGTCTTCGTCTGTCGTAAGTATGCCGAGCAGACGCTCCAGAACGTTTCAGTAGCGCCCGGTATAAAACCCAAACCCTGAAAACAACATACGTCTTTCGGGCCTGGGGGGTTTTCATGGACACACGACCTCTCTCACCTCTCTCCCCTCTCTTTACGAAAGACAATATGGAGCGATGCTTTACGCAGAGCCAGCACTGTGGACCAAATGGCACTGTGGACCAAATGGCACCCTATTCCCTATTTCCTCGGTCTAAAGTAGTGCACGGCATTGGGAATAGGGTGCCATAGAGCCCTGGTCTAAGGTAGAGCACTGCATTGGGAATAGGGTGCCGTAGAGCCCTGGTCTAAGGTAGTGCACTGCATTGGGAATAGGGTGCCGTAGAGCCCTGGTCTAAGGTAGTGCACTGCATTGGGAATAGGGTGCCATAGAGCCCTGGTCTAAGGTAGTGCACTGCATTGGGAATAGGGTGCCGTAGAGCCCTGGTCTAAGGTAGTGCACTGCATTGGGAATAGGGTGCCATAGAGCCCTGGTCTAAGGTAGTGCACTGCATTGGGAATAGGGTGCCATAGAGCCCTGGTCTAAGGTAGTGCACTGCATTGGAAATAGGGTGCCATAGAGCCCTGGTCTAAGGTAGTGCACTGCATTGGGAATAGGGTGCCATTTTGGACACAGCTAGTATTTTAGATCTGTTAATGTGTTTATGTGTCTTTGTGTTTGGCAGGTGAGGAAGCAGAGCTACCAATTCCAGTTGATAGCTGTCCTGCTGTCCTGCTATCCTGCTGTCCTGCTATCCTGCTGTCCTGCTATCCTGCTGTCCTGCTCTCCTGCTATCCCGCTATCCTGCTGTCCCGCTATCCTGCTATCCTGCTGTCCTGCTATCCTGCTATCCTGCTGTCCCGCTGTCCCGCTGTCCCGCTGTCCCGCTATCCCGCTATCCCGCTGTCCCGCTGTCCCGCTATCCCGCTGTCCCGCTGTCCCGCTATCCCGCTGTCCCGCTGTCCCGCTGTCCCGCTATCCCGCTGTCCCGCTGTCCCGCTGTCCCGCTATCCCGCTGTCCCGCTGTCCCGCTATCCCGCTGTCCCGCTGTCCCGCTGTCCCGCTGTCCCGCTGTCCCGCTGTCCCGCTGTCCTACTATCCTGCTGTCCCGCTGTCCCGCTGTCCCGCTGTCCCGCTGTCCTGCTATCCTGCTGTCCCGCTGTCCTGCTGTCCTGCTATCCCGCTGTCCTGCTGTCCCGCTGTCCCGCTATCCCGCTATCCCGCTGTCCTGCTATCCTGCTGTCCCGCTGTCCTTCTTGTCAATGTTTCAAACTGAACTACCAGGCCTGGTATGTCTCAGCACCTCTTCTCTGGCTGACTTTACACACACACACACACACACACACACACACACACACACACACACACACACACACACACACACACACACACACACACACACACACACACACACACACACAC
>NC_092093.1:5208502-5238502 GCF_045679555.1 Salvelinus alpinus | reverse complement strand
GTAACAGACTAACGAGGTAAGTTAGGGTAAGAGACTAACGTGGTAAGTTAGGGTAACAGACTAACGAGGTAAGTTAGAGTAAGAGAATAACGAGGTAAGTTAGATTAAGAGACTAACGAGGTAAGTTAGGGTAACAGACTAACGAGGTAAGTTAGGGTAACAGACTAACGAGGTAGGTTAGAGTAAGAGACTAACGAGGTAAGTTAGATTAAGAGACTAACGAGGTAAGTTAGGGTAACAGACTAACGAGGTAAGATAGGGTAACAGACTAACAAGGTAAGTTAGGGTAATAGACTAATGAGGTAAGATAGGGTAACAGACTAACGAGGTAAGTTAGGGTAAGAGACTAACGAGGTAAGTTAGAGTAAGAGACTAACAAGGTAAGTTAGGGTAAGGGACTAACGAGGTAAGTTAGGGTAAGAGACTAACGAGGTAAGTTAGGGTAAGGGACTAACGAGGTAAGTTAGGGTAAGAGACTAACGAGGTAAGTTAGAGTAAGGGACTTAAAGAGGTAAGTTAGGGTAACAGACTAATGAGGTAAGATAGGGTAAGAGACCAACGAGGTAAATTAGATTAAGAGACTAACGAGGTAAGTTAGGGTAAGGGACTAACGAGGTAAGTTAGGGTAACAGACTAACGAGGTAAGTTAGAGTAAGAGACTAACGAGGTAAGTTAGATTAAGAGACTAACGAGGTAAGTTAGGGTAACAGACTAACGAGGTAAGTTAGGGTAACAGACTAACGAGGTAAGTTAGGGTAACAGACTAACGAGGTAAGTTAGGGTAAGACACTAACGAGGTAAGTTAGGGTAACAGACTAACGGGGTAAGTTAGGGTAACAGACTAACGAGGTAAGTTAGGGTAATAGACTAATGAGGTAAGATAGGGTAAGAGACTAACGAGGTAAGTTAGGGTAAGAGACTAACGAGGTAAGTTAGAGTAAGAGACTAACAAGGTAAGTTAGGGTAAGGGACTAACGAGGTAAGTTAGGGTAAGAGACTAACAAGGTAAGTTAGGGTAAGGGACTAACGAGGTAAGTTAGGGTAAGAGACTAACGAGGTAAGTTAGAGTAAGGGACTTAAAGAGGTAAGTTAGGGTAACAGACTAATGAGGTAAGATAGGGTAAGAGACCAACGAGGTAAATTAGATTAAGAGACTAACGAGGTAAGTTAGGGTAAGGGACTAACGAGGTAAGTTAGGGTAACAGACTAACGAGGTAAGTTAGGGTAAGAGACTAACGTGGTAAGTTAGATTAAGAGACTAACGAGGTAAGTTAGGGTAACAGACTAACGAGGTAAGTTAGGGTAACAGACTAACGAGGTAAGTTAGGGTAATAGACTAATGAGGTAAGTTATGGTAAGAAACTAACGAGGTAAGTTTAGGGTAAGAGACGAAGGGGAAAGTTAAGATAACAGACTAACGAGGTAAGTTAGGGTAACAGACTAACAAGGTAAGTTAGGGTAACAGACTAACGAGGTAAGTTAGGGTAAGAGACTAACGAGGTAAGTTAGAGTAAGAGACTAACAAGGTAAGTTAGGGTAAGGGACTAACGAGGTAAGTTAGGGTAAGAGACTAACGAGGTAAGTTAGGGTAAGGGACTAACGAGGTAAGTTAGGGTAAGAGACTAACGAGGTAAGTTAGAGTAAGAGACTAACAAGGTAAGTTAGGGTAAGGGACTAACGAGGTAAGTTAGGGTAAGAGACTAACGAGGTAAGTTAGGGTAAGGGACTAACGAGGTAAGTTAGGGTAAGAGACTAACGAGGTAAGTTAGAGTAAGGGACTTAAAGAGGTAAGTTAGGGTAACAGACTAATGAGGTAAGATAGGGTAAGAGACCAACGAGGTAAATTAGATTAAGAGACTAACGAGGTAAGTTAGGGTAAGGGACTAACGAGGTAAGTTAGGGTAACAGACTAACGAGGTAAGTTAGAGTAAGAGACTAACGAGGTAAGTTAGATTAAGAGACTAACGAGGTAAGTTAGGGTAACAGACTAACGAGGTAAGTTAGGGTAACAGACTAACGAGGTAAGTTAGGGTAACAGACTAACGAGGTAAGTTAGGGTAAGACACTAACGAGGTAAGTTAGGGTAACAGACTAACGGGGTAAGTTAGGGTAACAGACTAACGAGGTAAGTTAGGGTAATAGACTAATGAGGTAAGATAGGGTAAGAGACTAACGAGGTAAGTTAGGGTAAGAGACTAACGAGGTAAGTTAGAGTAAGAGACTAACAAGGTAAGTTAGGGTAAGGGACTAACGAGGTAAGTTAGGGTAAGAGACTAACGAGGTAAGTTAGAGTAAGGGACTTAAAGAGGTAAGTTAGGGTAACAGACTAATGAGGTAAGATAGGGTAAGAGACCAACGAGGTAAATTAGATTAAGAGACTAACGAGGTAAGTTAGGGTAAGGGACTAACGAGGTAAGTTAGGGTAACAGACTAACGAGGTAAGTTAGGGTAAGAGACTAACGTGGTAAGTTAGATTAAGAGACTAACGAGGTAAGTTAGGGTAACAGACTAACGAGGTAAGTTAGGGTAACAGACTAACGAGGTAAGTTAGGGTAATAGACTAATGAGGTAAGTTATGGTAAGAAACTAACGAGGTAAGTTTAGGGTAAGAGACGAAGGGGAAAGTTAAGATAACAGACTAACGAGGTAAGTTAGGGTAACAGACTAACAAGGTAAGTTAGGGTAACAGACTAACGAGGTAAGTTAGGGTAACAGACTAACAAGGTAAGTTAGGGTAACAGACTAAGGAGGTAAGTTAGGGTAAGAGACTAACGAGGTAAGTTAGAGTAAGAGACAAACAAGGTAAGTTAGGGTAAGGGACTAACGAGGTAAGTTAGGGTAAGAGACTAACGAGGTAAGTTAGGGTAAGGGACTAACGAGGTAAGTTAGGGTAAGAGACTAACGAGGTAAGTTAGAGTAAGGGACTTAAAGAGGTAAGTTAGGGTAACAGACTAATGAGGTAAGATAGGGTAAGAGACCAACGAGGTAAATTAGATTAAGAGACTAACGAGGTAAGTTAGGGTAAGGGACTAACGAGGTAAGTTAGGGTAACAGACTAACGAGGTAAGTTAGAGTAAGAGACTAACAAGGTAAGTTAGATTAAGAGACTAACGAGGTAAGTTAGGGTAACAGACTAACGAGGTAAGTTAGGGTAACAGACTAACGAGGTAAGTTAGGGTAACAGACTAACGAGGTAAGTTAGGGTAAGACACTAACGAGGTAAGTTAGGGTAACAGACTAACGGGGTAAGTTAGGGTAACAGACTAACGAGGTAAGTTAGGGTAATAGACTAATGAGGTAAGATAAGGTAAGAGACTAACGAGGTAAGTTAGGGTAAGAGACTAACGAGGTAAGTTAGAGTAAGAGACTAACAAGGTAAGTTAGGGTAAGGGACTAACGAGGTAAGTTAGGGTAAGAGACTAACAAGGTAAGTTAGGGTAAATGACTAACGAGGTAAGTTAGGGTAAGAGACTAACGAGGTAAGTTAGAGTAAGGGACTTAAAGAGGTAAGTTAGGGTAACAGACTAATGAGGTAAGATAGGGTAAGAGACCAACGAGGTAAATTAGATTAAGAGACTAACGAGGTAAGTTAGGGTAAGGGACTAACGAGGTAAGTTAGGGTAACAGACTAACGAGGTAAGTTAGGGTAAGAGACTAACGTGGTAAGTTAGGGTAACAGACTAACGAGGTAAGTTAGAGTAAGAGACTAACGAGGTAAGTTAGATTAAGAGACTAACGAGGTAAGTTAGGGTAACAGACTAATGAGGTAAGTTAGGGTAACAGACTAACGAGGTAGGTTAGAGTAAGAGACTAACGAGGTAAGTTAGATTAAGAGACTAACGAGGTAAGTTAGGGTAACAGACTAACGAGGTAAGTTAGGGTAACAGACTAACGAGGTAAGTTAGGGTAATAGACTAATGAGGTAAGATAGGGTAAGAGACTAACGAGGTAAGTTATGGTAAGAAACTAACGAGGTAAGTTTAGGGTAAGAGACGAAGGGGAAAGTTAAGATAACAGACTAACGAGGTAAGTTAGGGTAACAGACTAACAAGGTAAGTTAGGGTAACAGACTAACGAGGTAAGTTAGGGTAAGAGACTAACGAGGTAAGTTAGAGTAAGAGACTAACAAGGTAAGTTAGGGTAAGGGACTAACGAGGTAAGTTAGGGTAAGAGACTAACGAGGTAAGTTAGGGTAAGGGACTAACGAGGTAAGTTAGGGTAAGAGACTAACGAGGTAAGTTAGAGTAAGGGACTTAAAGAGGTAAGTTAGGGTAACAGACTAATGAGGTAAGATAGGGTAAGAGACCAACGAGGTAAATTAGATTAAGAGACTAACGAGGTAAGTTAGGGTAAGGGACTAACGAGGTAAGTTAGGGTAACAGACTAACGAGGTAAGTTAGAGTAAGAGACTAACAAGGTAAGTTAGATTAAGAGACTAACGAGGTAAGTTAGGGTAACAGACTAACGAGGTAAGTTAGGGTAACAGACTAACGAGGTAAGTTAGGGTAACAGACTAACGAGGTAAGTTAGGGTAAGACACTAACGAGGTAAGTTAGGGTAACAGACTAACGGGGTAAGTTAGGGTAACAGACTAACGAGGTAAGTTAGGGTAATAGACTAATGAGGTAAGATAGGGTAAGAGACTAACGAGGTAAGTTATGGTAAGAAACTAACGAGGTAAGTTTAGGGTAAGAGACGAAGGGGAAAGTTAAGATAACAGACTAACGAGGTAAGTTAGGGTAACAGACTAACAAGGTAAGTTTGGGTAACAGACTAACGAGGTAAGTTAGGGTAAGAGACTAACGAGGTAAGTTAGAGTAAGAGACTAACAAGGTAAGTTAGGGTAAGGGACTAACGAGGTAAGTTAGGGTAAGAGACTAACGAGGTAAGTTAGGGTAAGGGACTAACGAGGTAAGTTAGGGTAAGAGACTAACGAGGTAAGTTAGAGTAAGGGACTTAAAGAGGTAAGTTAGGGTAACAGACTAATGAGGTAAGATAGGGTAAGAGACCAACGAGGTAAATTAGATTAAGAGACTAACGAGGTAAGTTAGGGTAAGGGACTAACGAGGTAAGTTAGGGTAACAGACTAACGAGGTAAGTTAGAGTAAGAGACTAACAAGGTAAGTTAGATTAAGAGACTAACGAGGTAAGTTAGGGTAACAGACTAACGAGGTAAGTTAGGGTAACAGACTAACGAGGTAAGTTAGGGTAACAGACTAACGAGGTAAGTTAGGGTAAGACACTAACGAGGTAAGTTAGGGTAACAGACTAACGGGGTAAGTTAGGGTAACAGACTAACGAGGTAAGTTAGGGTAATAGACTAATGAGGTAAGATAGGGTAAGAGACTAACGAGGTAAGTTAGGGTAAGAGACTAACGAGGTAAGTTAGAGTAAGAGACTAACAAGGTAAGTTAGGGTAAGGGACTAACGAGGTAAGTTAGGGTAAGAGACTAACAAGGTAAGTTAGGGTAAGGGACTAACGAGGTAAGTTAGGGTAAGAGACTAACGAGGTAAGTTAGAGTAAGGGACTTAAAGAGGTAAGTTCGGGTAACAGACTAATGAGGTAAGATAGGGTAAGAGACCAACGAGGTAAATTAGATTAAGAGACTAACGAGGTAAGTTAGGGTAAGGGACTAACGAGGTAAGTTAGGGTAACAGACTAACGAGGTAAGTTAGGGTAAGAGACTAACGTGGTAAGTTAGGGTAACAGACTAACGAGGTAAGTTAGAGTAAGAGACTAACGAGGTAAGTTAGATTAAGAGACTAACGAGGTAAGTTAGGGTAACAGACTAACGAGGTAAGTTAGGGTAACAGACTAACGAGGTAGGTTAGAGTAAGAGACTAACGAGGTAAGTTAGATTAAGAGACTAACGAGGTAAGTTAGGGTAACAGACTAACGAGGTAAGTTAGGGTAACAGACTAACGAGGTAAGTTAGGGTAATAGACTAATGAGGTAAGATAGGGTAAGAGACTAACGAGGTAAGTTATGGTAAGAAACTAACGAGGTAAGTTTAGGGTAAGAGACGAAGGGGAAAGTTAAGATAACAGACTAACGAGGTAAGTTAGGGTAACAGACTAACAAGGTAAGTTAGGGTAACAGACTAACGAGGTAAGTTAGGGTAAGAGACTAACGAGGTAAGTTAGAGTAAGAGACTAACAAGGTAAGTTAGGGTAAGGGACTAACGAGGTAAGTTAGGGTAAGAGACTAACGAGGTAAGTTAGGGTAAGGGACTAACGAGGTAAGTTAGGGTAAGAGACTAACGAGGTAAGTTAGAGTAAGGGACTTAAAGAGGTAAGTTAGGGTAACAGACTAATGAGGTAAGATAGGGTAAGAGACCAACGAGGTAAATTAGATTGAGACTAACGAGGTAAGATAGGGTAAGGGACTAACGAGGTAAGTTAGAGTAAGAGACTAACGAGGTAAGTTAGAGTAAGAGACTAACGAGGTAAGTTAGATTAAGAGACTAACGAGGTAAGTTAGATTAAGAGACTAACGAGGTAAGTTAGGGTAACAGACTAACGAGGTAAGTTAGGGTAACAGACTAACGAGGTAGGTTAGAGTAAGAGACTAACGAGGTAAGTTAGATTAAGAGACTAACGAGGTAAGTTAGGGTAAGAGACTAACGAGGTAAGTTAGGGTAACAGACTAACGAGGTAAGTTAGGGTAACAGACTAACGAGGTAAGTTAGGGTAATAGACTAACGAGGTAAGTTAGAGTAAGAGACTAACGAGGTAAGTTAGGGTAACAGACTAACGAGGTAAGTTAGGGTAAGAGACTAACGAGGTAAGTTAGAGTAAGAGACTAACGAGGTAAGTTAGGGTAAGAGACTAACGTGGTAAGTTAGGGTAACAGACTAACGAGGTAAGTTAGAGTAAGAGACTAACGAGGTAAGTTAGATTAAGAGACTAACGAGGTAAGTTAGGGTAACAGACTAACGAGGTAAGTTAGGGTAACAGACTAACGAGGTAGGTTAGAGTAAGAGACTAACGAGGTAAGTTAGATTAAGAGACTAACGAGGTAAGTTAGGGTAACAGACTAACGAGGTAAGTTAGGGTAACAGACTAACGAGGTAAGTTAGGGTAATAGACTAATGAGGTAAGATAGGGTAAGAGACTAACGAGGTAAGTTATGGTAAGAAACTAACGAGGTAAGTTTAGGGTAAGAGACGAAGGGGAAAGTTAAGATAACAGACTAACGAGGTAAGTTAGGGTAACAGACTAACAAGGTAAGTTAGGGTAACAGACTAACGAGGTAAGTTAGGGTAAGAGACTAACGAGGTAAGTTAGAGTAAGAGACTAACAAGGTAAGTTAGGGTAAGGGACTAACGAGGTAAGTTAGGGTAAGAGACTAACGAGGTAAGTTAGGGTAAGGGACTAACGAGGTAAGTTAGGGTAAGAGACTAACGAGGTAAGTTAGAGTAAGGGACTTAAAGAGGTAAGTTAGGGTAACAGACTAATGAGGTAAGATAGGGTAAGAGACCAACGAGGTAAATTAGATTGAGACTAACGAGGTAAGATAGGGTAAGGGACTAACGAGGTAAGTTAGAGTAAGAGACTAACGAGGTAAGTTAGAGTAAGAGACTAACGAGGTAAGTTAGATTAAGAGACTAACGAGGTAAGTTAGATTAAGAGACTAACGAGGTAAGTTAGGGTAACAGACTAACGAGGTAAGTTAGGGTAACAGACTAACGAGGTAGGTTAGAGTAAGAGACTAACGAGGTAAGTTAGATTAAGAGACTAACGAGGTAAGTTAGGGTAAGAGACTAACGAGGTAAGTTAGGGTAACAGACTAACGAGGTAAGTTAGGGTAACAGACTAACGAGGTAAGTTAGGGTAATAGACTAATGAGGTAAGATAGGGTAAGAGACTAACGAGGTAAGTTATGGTAAGAAACTAACGAGGTAAGTTTAGGGTAAGAGACGAAGGGGAAAGTTAAGATAACAGACTAACGAGGTAAGTTAGGGTAACAGACTAACAAGGTAAGTTAGGGTAACAGACTAACGAGGTAAGTTAGGGTAAGAGACTAACGAGGTAAGTTAGAGTAAGAGACTAACGAGGTAAGTTAGAGTAAGAGACTAACAAGGTAAGTTAGGGTAAGGGACTAACGAGGTAAGTTAGGGTAAGAGACTAACGAGGTAAGTTAGGGTAAGGGACTAACGAGGTAAGTTAGGGTAAGGGACTAACGAGGTAAGTTAGGGTAACAGACTAACGAGGTAAGTTAGAGTAAGAGACTAACGAGGTAAGTTAGATTAAGAGACTAACGAGGTAAGTTAGGGTAACAGACTAACGAGGTAAGTTAGGGTAACAGACTAATGAGGTAAGATAGGGTAAGAGACCAACGAGGTAAATTAGATTGAGACTAACGAGGTAAGTTAGGGTAAGGGACTAACGAGGTAAGTTAGGGTAACAGACTAACGAGGTAAGTTAGAGTAAGAGACTAACGAGGTAAGTTAGATTAAGAGACTAACGAGGTAAGTTAGGGTAACAGACTAACGAGGTAAGTTAGGGTAACAGACTAACGAGGTAGGTTAGAGTAAGAGACTAACGAGGTAAGTTAGATTAAGAGACTAACGAGGTAAGTTAGGGTAAGAGACTAACGAGGTAAGTTAGATTAAGAGACTAACGAGGTAAGTTCGAGTAAGAGACTAACGAGGTAAGTTAGGGTAAGAGACTAACGAGGTAAGTTAGAGTAAGAGACTAACGAGGTAAGTTAGAGTAACAGACTAACGAGACCTTTCTATGAGATACACATAGGATTGGGTTTCACTCACACACACACACACACACACACACACACACACACACACACACACACACACACACACACACACACACACACACACACACACACACACACACACACACACACACACACACACACACACACACACACACACACACAATCACACACGGAGGTTAATGTTACACACACTTGTCTGCTTCCTGCTAAAGGTCTGGGGGGGTTCAGGGGTTAAGGGGTCCCTAGGGGTCGGGTTGAGGGTGACCATGTGTGTGTTTGGGGGGACTCATGCCGGGTGTTCTCTTCAACACCTCCTTACCCCTGGTGTCTTTACACACACACACACACACACACACACACACACACACACACACACACACACACACACACACACACACACACACACACACACACACACACACACACACACACACACACACACACACACACACACACACACACACACACACACTCTCTCTCTCTCATTCATCCCTCTCTCTGTCCATCCCTCTCTCTGTCCATCACTCTCTCTCTGTCATCCCTCTCTCTGTCCATCCCTCTCTCTGTCCATCCCTCTCTCTGTCCATCCCTCTCTCTGTCATCCCTCTCTCTGTCCATCCCTCTTGCTCTTTATCATCTTTCTCTCATCCCTCTTTCTCTCATCCCTCTTTTTCTCCATCCATCTTTCGCTCCAAACTAATCTCTCTCTCTTTTGAAAACTAAGGAGGTCTGGATGAGTCTCTCTTTTGGCCTCTTCTGTTTATGTTACAGTTCTCAGACACTGGTCTTACAGGTCTTACTGCTTGTGAGTGATCATGTGTGTGCACGCGTTCGTATGTCCGTATGTCCGTATGTCCGTAAGTCCGTATGTCCGTATGTCCGTATGTCCGTATGTCCGTATGTCCGTAAGTCCTTATGTCCGTATGTCCGTATGTCCGTATGTCCGTATGTTCGTAAGTCCGTATGTCCGTAAATCCGTAAGTCCTTATGTCCGTATATCCATAAGTCGTTATGTCCGTATGTCCGTAAATCCGTATGTCCATAAGTCCTTATGTCCGTATGTTCGTAAGTCCGTATGTCCGTATGTCCATAAGTCCTTATGTCCGTATGTCCGTAAATCCGTATGTCCATAAGTCCGTATGTCCGTATGTCCGTAAATCCGTATGTCCATAAGTCCGTATGTCCGTATGTCCGTATGTCCGTATGTTCGTAAGTCCGTATGTCCGTATGTCCATATGTCCTTATGTCTGTATGTCCGTATGTCCGTATGTCCGTATGTCCGTATGTCCGTATGTTCGTAAGTCCGTATGTCCGTATGTCCATAAGTCCGTATGTCCGTATGTCCGTAAATCCGTATGTCCATAAGTCCGTATGTCCGTATGTCCGTATGTCCGTATGTTCGTAAGTCCGTATGTCCATATGTCCTTATGTCTGTATGTCCGTATGTCCGTATGTCCGTATGTCCGTAAGTCCGTATGTCCATAAGTCCGTATGTCCGTATGTCCGTAAATCCGTATGTCCATAAGTCCGTATGTCCGTATGTCCGTATGTCCGTATGTTCGTAAGTCCGTATGTCCATATGTACATATGTCCTTATGTCTGTATGTCTGTATGTCCGTATGTCCGTATGTCCGTATGTCCGTATGTCCGTAAGTCCGTATGTCCGTATGTCCATAAGTCCTTATGTCCGTATGTCCGTATGTCCGTATGTCCGTAAGTCCGTATGTCCGTAAGTCCGTAAGTCCGTATGTCCGTATGTCCGTATGTCCGTATGTCCGTAAGTCCGTATGTCCGTATGTCCGTATGTCCGTATGTCCGTATGTCCGTAAGTCCGTATGTCCGTATGTCCGTATGTCCGTATGTCCGTATATCCGTATGTCCGTACATCTGCATGTCCAAATGTCTGTCTGTGTGTGTACTCTATCTCTAAACTGGGATCATTTGGCTTCTCCTAGCCAGGCCTCCCTCAAGGGACAGATCTAGAGAAGGGGAGTGCAGCGGTGGATTAGCCCAGGAGGAGCCTCCAACTCTGGGCTGAGTGGGGGCGAGGGTCCCCTGTGGGTCTGGAGGCTGGAGGGAGGGAGACAGGGAGACATGCCTAATGTCTTCCCCAAGGAAGTAACAGATTTTCCGGGGGAGATGCAGTCATCACCTCCCTGACTATCAACCTCTGGAGGGTTTATCCAGGGATATCAGCAGGCTATGTGGGTGTATTAGTCTGGAGCCTGGGTCGCGCGCACGCACACACACACACACACACACACACACACACACACACACACACACACACACACACACACACACACACACACACACACACACACACACACACACACACACACACACACACACACACACACACACACACACACACACACTGCAGCTGTGGCTGATCTCTCTAACTTCCGACAGACCACTTGGGCACTAGGCCAGCTTCAGTTACACCATGTACCCATCAGAAAGCAAACTGTGTGTGTGTGTGTGTGTGTGTGTGTGCGTGCGTGTGTGTGTGTGTGTGTGTGTGTGTGTGTGTGTGTGTGTGTGTGTGTGTGTGTGTGTGTGTGTGTGTGTGTGTGTGTGTGTGTGTGTGTGTGTGTGTGTGTGTGTGTGTGTGTGTGTAAAATCTCCCAAAAATGTTAATGTACATAAGTGTGTGTGTGTCCTCCTCTCAGAGCTCTGACCCTGTGACCCTCTCCCTTTACCCAGGTCTCCCGCAGTCATAACAACCTGTCAGTCCTGTATTCTGATTGGACAGCCAGTCAATCCTCTATTTTGATTGGTCCCTGAGGTGATGGAGGAGAGGGACAGCCAGCCAATCCCCAGGGAGCATTTACACAGTTCAGCACATTACACAACACACACACACACACACACACACACACACACACACACACACACACACACACACACACACACACACACACACACACACACACACACACACACACACACAAACACATTTTAAATGTCCTGTTTTTGTAGTTCAACTCCCTCACAACATGACAGAGTATGTCCCAAATGACACTTTATAGTGGACTTCTTTAGACGAGACCCGTAGGGAAGAGGATGCCATTTGGTCTTTAGACGAGGCCCGTAGGGAAGAGGATTCCATTTGGTCTTTAGACGAGGCCCGTAGGGAAGAGGATGCCATTTGGTCTTTAGACGAGGCCTGTAGGGAAGAGGATTCCATTTGGTCTTTAGACGAGGCCCGTAGGGAAGAGGATGCCATTTGGTCTTTAGACGAGGCCCGTAGGGAAGAGGATTCCATTTGGTCTTTAGACGAGGCCTGTAGGGAAGAGGATTCCATTTAGTCTTTAGTCGAGGCCCGTAGGGAAGAGGATGCCATTTGGTCTTTAGACGAGGCCCGTAGGGAAGAGGATTCCATTTGGTCTTTAGACGAGGCCCGTAGGGAAGAGGATGCCATTTGGTCTTTAGACGAGGCCCGTAGGGAAGAGGATGCCATTTGGTCTTTAGACGAGGGCCGTAGGGAAGAGGATGCCATTTGGTCTTTAGACGAGGCCCGTAGGGAAGAAGATGCCATTTGGTCTTTAGACGAGGGCCCGTAGGGAAGAGGATGGCATTTGGTCTTTAGACGAGACCCATAGGGAAGAGGATGCCATTTGGTCTTTAGACGAGACCCATAGGGAAGAGGATTCCATTTGGTCTTTAGACGAGAACCATAGGGAAGAGGATGCCATTTGGTCTTTAGACGAGGCCCTTAGGGAAGAGGATTCCATTTGGTCTTTAGACGAGACCCGTAGGGAAGAGGATTCCATTTGGTCTTTAGACGAGGCCATAGGGAAGAGGATTCCATTTGGTCTTTAGACGAGAACCATAGGGAAGAGGATGTCATTTGGTCTTTAGACGAGGCCCGTAGGGAAGAGGATGCCATTTGGTCTTTAGACGAGGCCCGTAGGGAAGAGGATGCCATATGGTCTTTAGACGAGGGCCCGTAGGGAAGAGGATTCCATTTGGTCTTTAGACGAGGGCCCATAGGGAAGAGGATTCCATTTGGTCTTTAGACGAGACCCGTAGGGAAGAGGATGCCATATGGTCTTTAGACGAGGGCCCGTAGGGAAGAGGATTCCATTTGGTCTTTAGACAAGGCCCGTAGGGAAGAGGATGCCATATGGTCTTTAGACGAGGGCCCGTAGGGAAGAGGATTCCATTTGGTCTTTAGACGAGACCCGTAGGGAAGAGGATGCCATTTGGTCTTTAGACGAGACCCGTAGGGAAGAGGATGCCATATGGTCTTTAGAGGAGGGCCCGTAGGGAAGAGGATTCCATTTGGTCTTTAGACGAGGGCCCATAGGGAAGAGGATTCCATTTGGTCTGTAGACGAGGCCCGTAGGGAAGAGGATTCCATTTGGTCTTTAGACGAGGCCCGTAGGGAAGAGGATGCCATTTGGTCTTTAGACGAGGCCCGTAGGGAAGAGGATTCCATTTGGTCTTTAGACGAGGGCCATAGGGAAGAGGATGCCATTTGGTCTTTAGACGAGGGCCGTAGGGAAGAAGATGCCATTTGGTCTTTAGACGAGGGCCCGTAGGGAAGAGGATGCCATTTGGTCTTTAGACGAGGCCCGTAGGGAAGAGGATTCCATTTGGTCTTTAGACGAGGCCCATAGGGAAGAGGATGCCATTTGGTCTTTAGACGAGGGCCGTAGGGAAGAAGATGCCATTTGGTCTTCAGACGAGGGCCCGTAGGGAAGAGGATGCCATTTGGTCTTTAGACGAGGGCCCGTAGGGAAGAGGATGCCATTTGGTCTTTAGACGAGGGCCCATAGGGAAGAGGATTCCATTTGGTCTTTAGACGAGACCCATAGGGAAGAGGATGGCATTTGGTCTTTAGACGAGGCCCGTAGGGTAGAGGATGCCATTTGGTCTTTAGACGAGACCCATAGGGAAGAGGATGCCATTTGGTCTTTAGACGAGGCCCGTAGGGTAGAGGATGCCATTTGGTCTTTAGACGAGACCCATAGGGAAGAGGATGCCATTTGGTCTTTAGACGAGACCCATAGGGAAGAGGATGCCATTTGGTCTTTAGACGAGACCCGTAGGGAAGAGGATTCCATTTGGTCTTTAGACGAGGCCTGTAGGGAAGAGGATGCCATTTGGTCTTTAGACGAGACCCGTAGGGAAGAGGATTCCATTTGGTCTTTAGACGAGACCCGTAGGGAAGAGGATGCCATTTGGTCTTTAGACGAGGCCCGTAGGGAAGAGGATGCCATTTGGTCTTTAGACGAGACCTGTAGGGAAGAGGATTCCATTTGGTCTTTAGACGAGACCCGTAGGGAAGGGGATGCCATTTGGTCTTTAGACGAGGGCCCGTAGGGAAGAGGATGCCATTTGGTCTTTAGACTAGGGCCCATAGGGAAGAGGATTCCATTTGGTCTTTAGACGAGACCCGTAGGGAAGAGGATGCCATTTGGTCTTTAGACGAGGGCCGTAGGGAAGAAGATGCCATTTGTTCTTTAGACGAGGGCCCGTAGGGAAGAGGATGCCATTTGGTCTTTAGACGAGGCCCGTAGGGAAGAGGATTCCATTTGGTCTTTAGACGAGGCCCATAGGGAAGAGGATGCCATTTGGTCTTTAGACGAGGGCCGTAGGGAAGAAGATGCCATTTGGTCTTTAGACGAGGGCCCGTAGGGAAGAGGATGCCATTTGGTCTTTAGACGAGGGCCGTAGGGAAGAGGATGCCATTTGGTCTTTAGACGAGGCCTGTAGGGAAGAGGATGCCATTTGGTCTTTAGACGAGACCCGTGGGGAAGAGGATGCCATTTGGTCTTTAGACGAGACCCATAGGGAAGAGGATTCCATTTGGTCTTTAGACGAGACCCGTGGGGAAGAGGATGCCATTTGGTCTTTAGACGAGACCCATAGGGAAGAGGATTCCATTTGGTCTTTAGACGAGGCCCGTAGGGTAGAGGATGCCATTTGGTCTTTAGAAGAGGCCCGTAGGGAAGAGGATTCCATTTGGTCTTTAGACGAGGCCCATAGGGAAGAAGATGCCATTTGGTCTTTAGACGAGGGCCGTAGGGAAGAAGATGCCATTTGGTCTTTAGACGAGGGCACGTAGGGAAGAGGATGCCATTTGGTCTTTAGACAAGGCCCGTAGGGAAGAGGATGCCATATGGTCTTTAGACGAGGGCCCGTAGGGAAGAGGATTCCATTTGGTCTTTAGACGAGACCCGTAGGGAAGAGGATGCCATTTGGTCTTTAGACGAGACCCGTAGGGAAGAGGATGCCATATGGTCTTTAGAGGAGGGCCCGTAGGGAAGAGGATTCCATTTGGTCTTTAGACGAGGGCCCATAGGGAAGAGGATTCCATTTGGTCTGTAGACGAGGCCCGTAGGGAAGAGGATTCCATTTGGTCTTTAGACGAGGCCCGTAGGGAAGAGGATGCCATTTGGTCTTTAGACGAGGCCCGTAGGGAAGAGGATTCCATTTGGTCTTTAGACGAGGGCCCGTAGGGAAGAGGATGCCATTTGGTCTTTAGACGAGGCCCGTAGGGAATAGGATGCCATATGGTCTTTAGACGAGGCCCGTAGGGAAGAGGATGCCATTTGGTCTTTAGACGAGGCCCATAGGGAAGAGGATTCCATTTGGTCTTTAGACGAGGCCCATAGGGAAGAGGATGCCATTTGGTCTTTAGACGAGGCCCGTAGGGAAGAGGATTCCATTTGGTCTTTAGACGAGACCCGTAGGGAAGAGGATGCCATTTGGTCTTTAGACGAGGCCCGTAGGGAAGAGGATTCCATTTGGTCTTTAGACGAGGCCCGTAGGGAAGAGGATGCCATTTGGTCTTTAGACGAGGCCCATAGGGAAGAGGATTCCATTTGGTCTTTAGACGAGGGCCGTAGGGAAGAGGATTCCATTTGGTCTTTAGACGAGGCCTGTAGGGAAGAGGATGCCATTTGGTGTTTAGACGAGGCCTGTAGGGAAGATGATTCCATTTGGTCTTTAGACGAGACCCGTAGGGAAGAGGATGCCATTTGGTCTTTAGACGAGACCCGTAGGGAAGAGGATTCCATTTGGTCTTTAGACGAGACCCGTAGGGAAGAGGATTCCATTTGGTCTTTAGACGAGACCCGTAGGGAAGAGGATGCCATTTGGTCTTTAGACGAGGCCCATAGGGAAGAGGATGCCATTTGGTCTTTAGACGAGACCCGTAGGGAAGAGGATTCCATTTGGTCTTTAGACGAGACCCGTAGGGAAGAGGATGCCATTTGGTCTTTAGACGAGGGCCCGTAGGGAAGAGGATGCCATTTGGTCTTTAGACTAGGGCACATAGGGAAGAGGATTCCATTTGGTCTTTAGACGAGGCCCATAGGGAAGAAGATGCCATTTGGTCTTTAGACGAGGCCCGTAGGGAAGAGGATTCCATTTGGTCTTTAGACGAGGCCCGTAGGGAAGAAGATGCCATTTGGTCTTTAGACGAGGGCCGTAGGGAAGAAGATGCCATTTGGTCTTTAGACGAGGGCACGTAGGGAAGAGGATGCCATTTGGTCTTTAGACGAGGCCCGTAGGGAAGAGGATGCCATTTGGTCTTTAGACGAGGCCCGTAGGGAAGAGGATGCCATTTGTTCTTTAGACGAGGCCTGTAGGGAAGAGGATGCCATTTGGTCTTTAGACGAGGCCCGTAGGGAAGAGGATGCCATTTGGTCTTTAGACGAGGCCCGTAGGGAAGAGGATGCCATTTGGTCTTTAGACGAGACCCATAGGGAAGAGGATTCCATTTGGTCTTTAGACGAGACCCGTAGGGAAGAGGATGCCATTTGGTCTTTAGACGAGACCCATAGGGAAGAGGATTCCATTTGGTCTTTAGACGAGGCCCGTAGGGTAGAGGATGCCATTTGGTCTTTAGACGAGACCCATAGTGAAGAGGATGGCATTTGGTCTTTAGACGAGGCCCGTAGGGTAGAGGATGCCATTTGGTCTTTAGACGAGACCCTTAGGGAAGAGGATGCCATTTGGTCTTTAGACGAGGCCCGTAGGGTAGAGGATGCCATTTGGTCTTTAGACGAGACCCATAGGGAAGAGGATGCCATTTGGTCTTTAGACGAGACCCATAGGGAAGAGGATGCCATTTGGTCTTTAGACGAGACCCGTAGGGAAGAGGATTCCATTTGGTCTTTAGACGAGGCCTGTAGGGAAGAGGATGCCATTTGGTCTTTAGACGAGACCCGTAGGGAAGAGGATTCCATTTGGTCTTTAGACGAGACCCGTAGGGAAGAGGATGCCATTTGGTCTTTAGACGAGGCCCGTAGGGAAGAGGATGCCATTTGGTCTTTAGACGAGACCCGTAGGGAAGAGGATTCCATTTGGTCTTTAGACGAGACCCGTAGGGAAGGGGATGCCATTTGGTCTTTAGACGAGGGCCCGTAGGGAAGAGGATGCCATTTGGTCTTTAGACGAGGGCCCATAGGGAAGAGGATTCCATTTGGTCTTTAGACGAGACCCGTAGGGAAGAGGATGCCATTTGGTCTTTAGACGAGGGCCGTAGGGAAGAAGATGCCATTTGGTCTTTAGACGAGGGCCCGTAGGGAAGAGGATGCCATTTGGTCTTTAGATGAGGCCCGTAGGGAAGAGGATTCCATTTGGTCTTTAGACGAGGCCCATAGGGAAGAGGATGCCATTTGGTCTTTAGACGAGGGCCGTAGGGAAGAAGATGCCATTTGGTCTTTAGACGAGGGCCCGTAGGGAAGAGGATGCCATTTGGTCTTTAGACGAGGCCCGTAGGGAAGAGGATTCCATTTGGTCTTTAGACGAGGCCTATAGGGAAGAGGATGCCATTTGGTCTTTAGACGAGGGCCGTAGGGAAGAAGATGCCATTTGGTCTTTAGACGAGGGCCCGTAGGGAAGAGGATGCCATTTGGTCATTAGACGAGGGCCCGTAGGGAAGAGGATGCCATTTGGTCTTTAGACGAGGGCCCATAGGGAAGAGGATTCCATTTGGTCTTTAGACGAGACCCGTAGGGAAGAGGATGCCATTTGGTCTTTAGACGAGGGCCGTAGGGAAGAAGATGCCTTTTGGTCTTTAGACGAGGGCCCGTAGGGAAGAGGATGCCATTTGGTCTTTAGACGAGGCCCGTAGGGAAGAGGATTCCATTTGGTCTTTAGACGAGGCCCATAGGGAAGAGGATGCCATTTGGTCTTTAGACGAGGCCCGTAGGGAAGAGGATGCCATTTGGTCTTTAGACGAGGCCCATAGGGAAGAGGATTCCATTTGGTCTTTAGACGAGGGCCGTAGGGAAGAGGATTCCATTTGGTCTTTAGACGAGGCCTGTAGGGAAGAGGATGCCATTTGGTCTTTAGACGAGGCCTGTAGGGAAGATGATTCCATTTGGTCTTTAGACGAGACCCGTAGGGAAGAGGATGCCATTTGGTCTTTAGACGAGACCCGTAGGGAAGAGGATTCCATTTGGTCTTTAGACGAGGCCCGTAGGGAAGAGGATTCCATTTGGTCTTTAGACGAGGCCCATAGGGAAGAGGATGCCATTTGGTCTTTAGACGAGGCCCGTAGGGAAGAGGATGCCATTTGGTCTTTAGACGAGGCCCATAGGGAAGAGGATTCCATTTGGTCTTTAGACGAGGGCCGTAGGGAAGAGGATTCCATTTGGTCTTTAGACGAGGCCTGTAGGGAAGAGGATGCCATTTGGTCTTTAGACGAGGCCTGTAGGGAAGATGATTCCATTTGGTCTTTAGACGAGACCCGTAGGGAAGAGGATGCCATTTGGTCTTTAGACGAGACCCGTAGGGAAGAGGATTCCATTTGGTCTTTAGACGAGACCCGTAGGGAAGATGATTCCATTTGGTCTTTAGACGAGACCCGTAGGGAAGAGGATGCCATTTGGTCTTTAGACGAGACCCGTAGGGAAGAGGATTCCATTTGGTCTTTAGACGAGACCCGTAGGGAAGAGGATTCCATTTGGTCTTTAGACGAGACCCGTAGGGAAGAGGATGCCATTTGGTCTTTAGACGAGGCCCATAGGGAAGAGGATGCCATTTGGTCTTTAGACGAGACCCGTAGGGAAGAGGATTCCATTTGGTCTTTAGACGAGACCCGTAGGGAAGAGGATGCCATTTGGTCTTTAGACGAGGGCCCGTAGGGAAGAGGATGCCATTTGGTCTTTAGACGAGGGCCCATAGGGAAGAGGATTCCATTTGGTCTTTAGACGAGGCCCCTAGGGAAGAAGATGCCATTTGGTCTTTAGACGAGGCCCGTAGGGAAGAGGATTCCATTTGGTCTTTAGACGAGGCCCGTAGGGAAGAAGATGCCATTTGGTCTTTAGACGAGGGCCGTAGGGAAGAAGATGCCATTTGGTCTTTAGACGAGGGCACGTAGGGATGAGGATGCCATTTGGTCTTTAGACGAGGCCCGTAGGGAAGATGATTCCATTTGGTCTTTAGACGAGACCCGTAGGGAAGAGGATGCCATTTGGTCTTTAGACGAGACACGTAGGGAAGAGGATTCCATTTGGTCTTTAGACGAGGCCCGTAGGGAAGAGGATTCCATTTGGTCTTTAGACGAGGCCCATAGGGAAGAGGATGCCATTTGGTCTTTAGACGAGGCCCGTAGGGAAGAGGATGCCATTTGGTCTTTAGACGAGGCCCATAGGGAAGAGGATTCCATTTGGTCTTTAGACGAGGGCCGTAGGGAAGAGGATTCCATTTGGTCTTTAGACGAGGGCCGTAGGGAAGAGGATTCCATTTGGTCTTTAGACGAGGCCTGTAGGGAAGAGGATGCCATTTGGTCTTTAGACGAGGCCTGTAGGGAAGATGATTCCATTTGGTCTTTAGACGAGACCCGTAGGGAAGAGGATGCCATTTGGTCTTTAGACGAGACCCGTAGGGAAGAGGATTCCATTTGGTCTTTAGACGAGACCCGTAGGGAAGATGATTCCATTTGGTCTTTAGACGAGACCCGTAGGGAAGAGGATGCCATTTGGTCTTTAGACGAGACCCGTAGGGAAGAGGATTCCATTTGGTCTTTAGACGAGACCCGTAGGGAAGAGGATTCCATTTGGTCTTTAGACGAGACCCGTAGGGAAGAGGATGCCATTTGGTCTTTAGACGAGGCCCATAGGGAAGAGGATGCCATTTGGTCTTTAGACGAGACCCGTAGGGAAGAGGATTCCATTTGGTCTTTAGACGAGACCCGTAGGGAAGAGGATTCCATTTGGTCTTTAGACGAGACCCGTAGGGAAGAGGATTCCATTTGGTCTTTAGACGAGACCCGTAGGGAAGAGGATGCCATTTGGTCTTTAGACGAGGCCCATAGGGAAGAGGATGCCATTTGGTCTTTAGACGAGACCCGTAGGGAAGAGGATTCCATTTGGTCTTTAGACGAGACCCGTAGGGAAGAGGATGCCATTTGGTCTTTAGACGAGGGCCCGTAGGGAAGAGGATGCCATTTGGTCTTTAGATGAGGGCCCATAGGGAAGAGGATTCCATTTGGTCTTTAGACGAGGCCCATAGGGAAGAAGATGCCATTTGGTCTTTAGACGAGGCCCGTAGGGAAGAGGATTCCATTTGGTCTTTAGACGAGGCCCGTAGGGAAGAAGATGCCATTTGGTCTTTAGACGAGGGCCGTAGGGAAGAAGATGCCATTTGGTCTTTAGACGAGGGCACGTAGGGAAGAGGATGCCATTTGGTCTTTAGACGAGGCCCGTAGGGAAGAGGATGCCATTTGGTCTTTAGACGAGGCCCGTAGGGAAGAGGATGCCATTTGGTCTTTAGACGAGGCCTGTAGGGAAGAGGATGCCATTTGGTCTTTAGACGAGGCCCGTAGGGAAGAGGATGCCATTTGGTCTTTAGACGAGGCCCGTAGGGAAGAGGATGCCATTTGGTCTTTAGACGAGACCCATAGGGAAGAGGATTCCATTTGGTCTTTAGACGAGACCCGTAGGGAAGAGGATGCCATTTGGTCTTTAGACGAGACCCATAGGGAAGAGGATTCCATTTGGTCTTTAGACGAGGCCCGTAGGGTAGAGGATGCCATTTGGTCTTTAGACGAGACCCATAGTGAAGAGGATGGCATTTGGTCTTTAGACGAGGCCCGTAGGGTAGAGGATGCCATTTGGTCTTTAGACGAGACCCTTAGGGAAGAGGATGCCATTTGGTCTTTAGACGAGGCCCGTAGGGTAGAGGATGCCATTTGGTCTTTAGACGAGACCCATAGGGAAGAGGATGCCATTTGGTCTTTAGACGAGACCCATAGGGAAGAGGATGCCATTTGGTCTTTAGACGAGACCCGTAGGGAAGAGGATTCCATTTGGTCTTTAGACGAGGCCTGTAGGGAAGAGGATGCCATTTGGTCTTTAGACGAGACCCGTAGGGAAGAGGATTCCATTTGGTCTTTAGACGAGACCCGTAGGGAAGAGGATGCCATTTGGTCTTTAGACGAGGCCCGTAGGGAAGAGGATGCCATTTGGTCTTTAGACGAGACCCGTAGGGAAGAGGATTCCATTTGGTCTTTAGACGAGACCCGTAGGGAAGGGGATGCCATTTGGTCTTTAGACGAGGGCCCGTAGGGAAGAGGATGCCATTTGGTCTTTAGACGAGGGCCCATAGGGAAGAGGATTCCATTTGGTCTTTAGACGAGACCCGTAGGGAAGAGGATGCCATTTGGTCTTTAGACGAGGGCCGTAGGGAAGAAGATGCCATTTGGTCTTTAGACGAGGGCCCGTAGGGAAGAGGATGCCATTTGGTCTTTAGATGAGGCCCGTAGGGAAGAGGATTCCATTTGGTCTTTAGACGAGGCCCATAGGGAAGAGGATGCCATTTGGTCTTTAGACGAGGGCCGTAGGGAAGAAGATGCCATTTGGTCTTTAGACGAGGGCCCGTAGGGAAGAGGATGCCATTTGGTCTTTAGACGAGGCCCGTAGGGAAGAGGATTCCATTTGGTCTTTAGACGAGGCCTATAGGGAAGAGGATGCCATTTGGTCTTTAGACGAGGGCCGTAGGGAAGAAGATGCCATTTGGTCTTTAGACGAGGGCCCGTAGGGAAGAGGATGCCATTTGGTCTTTAGACGAGGGCCCGTAGGGAAGAGGATGCCATTTGGTCTTTAGACGAGGGCCCATAGGGAAGAGGATTCCATTTGGTCTTTAGACGAGACCCGTAGGGAAGAGGATGCCATTTGGTCTTTAGACGAGGGCCGTAGGGAAGAAGATGCCTTTTGGTCTTTAGACGAGGGCCCGTAGGGAAGAGGATGCCATTTGGTCTTTAGACGAGGCCCGTAGGGAAGAGGATTCCATTTGGTCTTTAGACGAGGCCCATAGGGAAGAGGATGCCATTTGGTCTTTAGACGAGGCCCGTAGGGAAGAGGATGCCATTTGGTCTTTAGACGAGGCCCATAGGGAAGAGGATTCCATTTGGTCTTTAGACGAGGGCCGTAGGGAAGAGGATTCCATTTGGTCTTTAGACGAGGCCTGTAGGGAAGAGGATGCCATTTGGTCTTTAGACGAGGCCTGTAGGGAAGATGATTCCATTTGGTCTTTAGACGAGACCCGTAGGGAAGAGGATGCCATTTGGTCTTTAGACGAGACCCGTAGGGAAGAGGATTCCATTTGGTCTTTAGACGAGACCCGTAGGGAAGAGGATTCCATTTGGTCTTTAGACGAGACCCGTAGGGAAGAGGATGCCATTTGGTCTTTAGACGAGGCCCATAGGGAAGAGGATGCCATTTGGCCTTTAGACGAGACCCGTAGGGAAGAGGATTCCATTTGGTCTTTAGACGAGACCCGTAGGGAAGAGGATGCCATTTGGTCTTTAGACGAGGGCCCGTAGGGAAGAGGATGCCATTTGGTCTTTAGACGAGGGCCCGTAGGGAAGAGGATTCCATTTGGTCTTTAGACGAGACCCGTAGGGAAGAGGATGCCATTTGGTCTTTAGACGAGGCCCGTAGGGAAGAGGATGCCATTTGGTCTTTAGACGAGACCCATAGGGAAGAGGATTCCATTTGGTCTTTAGACGAGACCCATAGGGAAGAGGATGCCATTTGGTCTTTAGACGAGACCCGTAGGGAAGAGGATTCCATTTGGTCTTTAGACGAGGCCCGTAGGGAAGAGGATGCCATTTGGTCTTTAGACGAGACCCATAGGGAAGAGGATGCCATTTGGTCTTTAGACGAGACCCGTAGGGAAGAGGATTCCATTTAGTCTTTAGACGAGGCCTATAGGGAAGAGGATGCCATTTGGTCTTTAGACGAGGGCCGTAGGGAAGAGGATGCCATTTGGTCTTTAGACGAGACCCGTAGGGAAGAGGATTCCATTTGGTCTTTAGACGAGGCCTATAGGGAAGAGGATGCCATTTGGTCTTTAGACGAGGGCCGTAGGGAAGAAGATGCCATTTGGTCTTTAGACGAGGGCCCGTAGGGAAGAGGATGCCATTTGGTCTTTAGACGAGGGCCCGTAGGGAAGAGGATGCCATTTGGTCTTTAGACGAGGGCCCATAGGGAAGAGGATTCCATTTGGTCTTTAGACGAGACCCGTAGGGAAGAGGATGCCATTTGGTCTTTAGACGAGGGCCGTAGGGAAGAAGATGCCTTTTGGTCTTTAGACGAGGGCCCGTAGGGAAGAGGATGCCATTTGGTCTTTAGACGAGGCCCGTAGGGAAGAGGATTCCATTTGGTCTTTAGACGAGGCCCATAGGGAAGAGGATGCCATTTGGTCTTTAGACGAGGCCCGTAGGGAAGAGGATGCCATTTGGTCTTTAGACGAGGCCCATAGGGAAGAGGATTCCATTTGGTCTTTAGACGAGGGCCGTAGGGAAGAGGATTCCATTTGGTCTTTAGACGAGGCCTGTAGGGAAGAGGATGCCATTTGGTCTTTAGACGAGGCCTGTAGGGAAGATGATTCCATTTGGTCTTTAGACGAGACCCGTAGGGAAGAGGATGCCATTTGGTCTTTAGACGAGACCCGTAGGGAAGAGGATTCCATTTGGTCTTTAGACGAGACCCGTAGGGAAGATGATTCCATTTGGTCTTTAGACGAGACCCGTAGGGAAGAGGATGCCATTTGGTCTTTAGACGAGACCCGTAGGGAAGAGGATTCCATTTGGTCTTTAGATGAGACCCGTAGGGAAGAGGATTCCATTTGGTCTTTAGACGAGACCCGTAGGGAAGAGGATGCCATTTGGTCTTTAGACGAGGCCCATAGGGAAGAGGATGCCATTTGGTCTTTAGACGAGACCCGTAGGGAAGAGGATTCCATTTGGTCTTTAGACGAGACCCGTAGGGAAGAGGATGCCATTTGGTCTTTAGACGAGGGCCCGTAGGGAAGAGGATGCCATTTGGTCTTTAGACGAGGGCCCATAGGGAAGAGGATTCCATTTGGTCTTTAGACGAGGCCCATAGGGAAGAAGATGCCATTTGGTCTTTAGACGAGGCCCGTAGGGAAGAGGATTCCATTTGGTCTTTAGACGAGGCCCGTAGGGAAGAAGATGCCATTTGGTCTTTAGACGAGGGCCGTAGGGAAGAAGATGCCATTTGGTCTTTAGACGAGGGCACGTAGGGAAGAGGATGCCATTTGGTCTTTAGACGAGGCCCGTAGGGAAGAGGATGCCATTTGGTCTTTAGACGAGGCCCGTAGGGAAGAGGATGCCATTTGGTCTTTAGACGAGGCCTGTAGGGAAGAGGATGCCATTTGGTCTTTAGACGAGGCCCGTAGGGAAGAGGATGCCATTTGGTCTTTAGACGAGGCCCGTAGGGAAGAGGATGCCATTTGGTCTTTAGACGAGACCCATAGGGAAGAGGATTCCATTTGGTCTTTAGACGAGACCCGTAGGGAAGAGGATGCCATTTGGTCTTTAGACGAGACCCATAGGGAAGAGGATTCCATTTGGTCTTTAGACGAGGCCCGTAGGGTAGAGGATGCCATTTGGTCTTTAGACGAGACCCATAGTGAAGAGGATGGCATTTGGTCTTTAGACGAGGCCCGTAGGGTAGAGGATGCCATTTGGTCTTTAGACGAGACCCTTAGGGAAGAGGATGCCATTTGGTCTTTAGACGAGGCCCGTAGGGTAGAGGATGCCATTTGGTCTTTAGACGAGACCCATAGGGAAGAGGATGCCATTTGGTCTTTAGACGAGACCCATAGGGAAGAGGATGCCATTTGGTCTTTAGACGAGACCCGTAGGGAAGAGGATTCCATTTGGTCTTTAGACGAGGCCTGTAGGGAAGAGGATGCCATTTGGTCTTTAGACGAGACCCGTAGGGAAGAGGATTCCATTTGGTCTTTAGACGAGACCCGTAGGGAAGAGGATGCCATTTGGTCTTTAGACGAGGCCCGTAGGGAAGAGGATGCCATTTGGTCTTTAGACGAGACCCGTAGGGAAGAGGATTCCATTTGGTCTTTAGACGAGACCCGTAGGGAAGGGGATGCCATTTGGTCTTTAGACGAGGGCCCGTAGGGAAGAGGATGCCATTTGGTCTTTAGACGAGGGCCCATAGGGAAGAGGATTCCATTTGGTCTTTAGACGAGACCCGTAGGGAAGAGGATGCCATTTGGTCTTTAGACGAGGGCCGTAGGGAAGAAGATGCCATTTGGTCTTTAGACGAGGGCCCGTAGGGAAGAGGATGCCATTTGGTCTTTAGATGAGGCCCGTAGGGAAGAGGATTCCATTTGGTCTTTAGACGAGGCCCATAGGGAAGAGGATGCCATTTGGTCTTTAGACGAGGGCCGTAGGGAAGAAGATGCCATTTGGTCTTTAGACGAGGGCCCGTAGGGAAGAGGATGCCATTTGGTCTTTAGACGAGGCCCGTAGGGAAGAGGATTCCATTTGGTCTTTAGACGAGGCCTATAGGGAAGAGGATGCCATTTGGTCTTTAGACGAGGGCCGTAGGGAAGAAGATGCCATTTGGTCTTTAGACGAGGGCCCGTAGGGAAGAGGATGCCATTTGGTCTTTAGACGAGGGCCCGTAGGGAAGAGGATGCCATTTGGTCTTTAGACGAGGGCCCATAGGGAAGAGGATTCCATTTGGTCTTTAGACGAGACCCGTAGGGAAGAGGATGCCATTTGGTCTTTAGACGAGGGCCGTAGGGAAGAAGATGCCTTTTGGTCTTTAGACGAGGGCCCGTAGGGAAGAGGATGCCATTTGGTCTTTAGACGAGGCCCGTAGGGAAGAGGATTCCATTTGGTCTTTAGACGAGGCCCATAGGGAAGAGGATGCCATTTGGTCTTTAGACGAGGCCCGTAGGGAAGAGGATGCCATTTGGTCTTTAGACGAGGCCCATAGGGAAGAGGATTCCATTTGGTCTTTAGACGAGGGCCGTAGGGAAGAGGATTCCATTTGGTCTTTAGACGAGGCCTGTAGGGAAGAGGATGCCATTTGGTCTTTAGACGAGGCCTGTAGGGAAGATGATTCCATTTGGTCTTTAGACGAGACCCGTAGGGAAGAGGATGCCATTTGGTCTTTAGACGAGACCCGTAGGGAAGAGGATTCCATTTGGTCTTTAGACGAGACCCGTAGGGAAGAGGATTCCATTTGGTCTTTAGACGAGACCCGTAGGGAAGAGGATGCCATTTGGTCTTTAGACGAGGCCCATAGGGAAGAGGATGCCATTTGGCCTTTAGACGAGACCCGTAGGGAAGAGGATTCCATTTGGTCTTTAGACGAGACCCGTAGGGAAGAGGATGCCATTTGGTCTTTAGACGAGGGCCCGTAGGGAAGAGGATGCCATTTGGTCTTTAGACGAGGGCCCGTAGGGAAGAGGATTCCATTTGGTCTTTAGACGAGACCCGTAGGGAAGAGGATGCCATTTGGTCTTTAGACGAGGCCCGTAGGGAAGAGGATGCCATTTGGTCTTTAGACGAGACCCATAGGGAAGAGGATTCCATTTGGTCTTTAGACGAGACCCGTAGGGAAGAGGATGCCATTTGGTCTTTAGACGAGACCCATAGGGAAGAGGATTCCATTTGGTCTTTAGACGAGGCCCGTAGGGTAGAGGATGCCATTTGGTCTTTAGACGAGACCCATAGTGAAGAGGATGGCATTTGGTCTTTAGACGAGGCCCGTAGGGTAGAGGATGCCATTTGGTCTTTAGACGAGACCCTTAGGGAAGAGGATGCCATTTGGTCTTTAGACGAGGCCCGTAGGGTAGAGGATGCCATTTGGTCTTTAGACGAGACCCATAGGGAAGAGGATGCCATTTGGTCTTTAGACGAGACCCATAGGGAAGAGGATGCCATTTGGTCTTTAGACGAGACCCGTAGGGAAGAGGATTCCATTTGGTCTTTAGACGAGGCCCGTAGGGAAGAGGATGCCATTTGGTCTTTAGACGAGACCCATAGGGAAGAGGATGCCATTTGGTCTTTAGACGAGACCCGTAGGGAAGAGGATTCCATTTGGTCTTTAGACGAGGCCCGTAGGGAAGAGGATGCCATTTGGTCTTTAGACGAGACCCGTAGGGAAGAGGATTCCATTTGGTCTTTAGACGAGACCCGTAGGGAAGAGGATGCCATTTGGTCTTTAGACGTGGCCCGTAGGGAAGAGGATGCCATTTGGTCTTTAGACGAGACCCGTAGGGAAGAGGATTCCATTTGGTCTTTAGACGAGACCCGTAGGGAAGGGGATGCCATTTGGTCTTTAGACGAGGGCCCGTAGGGAAGAGGATGCCATTTGGTCTTTAGACGAGGGCCCATAGGGAAGAGGATTCCATTTGGTCTTTAGACGAGACCCGTAGGGAAGAGGATGCCATTTGGTCTTTAGACGAGGGCCCGTAGGGAAGAGGATGCCATTTGGTCTTTAGACGAGGGCCCATAGGGAAGAGGATTCCATTTGGTCTTTAGACGAGACCCGTAGGGAAGAGGATGCCATTTGGTCTTTAGACGAGGGCCGTAGGGAAGAAGATGCCATTTGGTCTTTAGACGAGGGCCCGTAGGGAAGAGGATGCCATTTGGTCTTTAGACGAGGCCCGTAGGGAAGAGGATTCCATTTGGTCTTTAGACGAGGCCCATAGGGAAGAGGATGCCATTTGGTCTTTAGACGAGGGCCGTAGGGAAGAAGATGCCATTTGGTCTTTAGACGAGGGCCCGTAGGGAAGAGGATGCCATTTGGTCTTTAGACGAGGCCCGTAGGGAAGAGGATTCCATTTGGTCTTTAGACGAGGCCCATAGGGAAGAGGATGCCATTTGGTCTTTAGACGAGGGCCGTAGGGAAGAAGATGCCATTTGGTCTTTAGACGAGGGCCCGTAGGGAAGAGGATGCCATTTGGTCTTTAGACGAGGGCCCGTAGGGAAGAGGATGCCATTTGGTCTTTAGACGAGGGCCCATAGGGAAGAGGATTCCATTTGGTCTGTAGACGAGACCCATAGGGAAGAGGATGGCATTTGGTCTTTAGACGAGGCCCGTAGGGTAGAGGATGCCATTTGGTCTTTAGACGAGACCCATAGGGAAGAGGATGCCATTTGGTCTTTAGACGAGGCCCGTAGGGTAGAGGATGCCATTTGGTCTTTAGACGAGACCCATAGGGAAGAGGATGCCATTTGGTCTTTAGACGAGACCCATAGGGAAGAGGATGCAATTTGGTCTTTAGACGAGACCCGTAGGGAAGAGGATTCCATTTGGTCTTTAGACGAGGCCCGTAGGGAAGAGGATGCCATTTGGTCTTTAGACGAGACCCGTAGGGAAGAGGATTCCATTTGGTCTTTAGACGAGACCCGTAGGGAAGAGGATGCCATTTGGTCTTTAGACGAGGCCCGTAGGGAAGAGGATGCCATTTGGTCTTTAGACGAGACCCGTAGGGAAGAGGATTCCATTTGGTCTTTAGACGAGACCCGTAGGGAAGGGGATGCCATTTGGTCTTTAGACGAGGGCCCGTAGGGAAGAGGATGCCATTTGGTCTTTAGACGAGGGCCCATAGGGAAGAGGATTCCATTTGGTCTTTAGACGAGACCCGTAGGGAAGAGGATGCCATTTGGTCTTTAGACGAGGGCCGTAGGGAAGAAGATGCCATTTGTTCTTTAGACGAGGGCCCGTAGGGAAGAGGATGCCATTTGGTCTTTAGACGAGGCCCGTAGGGAAGAGGATGCCATTTGGTCTTTAGACGAGGCCCATAGGGAAGAGGATGCCATTTGGTCTTTAGACGAGGGCCGTAGGGAAGAAGATGCCATTTGGTCTTTAGACGAGGGCCCGTAGGGAAGAGGATGCCATTTGGTCTTTAGACGAGGCCCGTAGGGAAGAGGATTCCATTTGGTCTTTAGACGAGGCCCATAGGGAAGAGGATGCCATTTGGTCTTTAGACGAGGGCCGTAGGGAAGAAGATGCCATTTGGTCTTTAGACGAGGGCCCGTAGGGAAGAGGATGCCATTTGGTCTTTAGACGAGGCCCGTAGGGAAGAGGATGCCATTTGGTCTTTAGACGAGGCCTGTAGGGAAGAGGATGCCATTTGGTCTTTAGACGAGACCCGTGGGGAAGAGGATGCCATTTGGTCTTTAGACGAGACCCATAGGGAAGAGGATTCCATTTGGTCTTTAGACGAGACCCATGGGGAAGAGGATGCCATTTGGTCTTTAGACGAGACCCATAGGGAAGAGGATTCCATTTGGTCTTTAGACGAGGCCCGTAGGGTAGAGGATGCCATTTGGTCTTTAGACGAGACCCATAGGGAAGAGGATGGCATTTGGTCTTTAGACGAGGCCCGTAGGGTAGAGGATGCCATTTGGTCTTTAGACGAGACCCATAGGGAAGAGGATGCCATTTGGTCTTTAGACGAGGCCCGTAGGGTAGAGGATGCCATTTGGTCTTTAGACGAGACCCATAGGGAAGAGGATGCCATTTGGTCTTTAGACGAGACCCATAGGGAAGAGGATGCCATTTGGTCTTTAGACGAGACCCGTAGGGAAGAGGATTCCATTTGGTCTTTAGACGAGGCCCGTAGGGAAGAGGATGTCATATGTGACTCGTTTCAGGAAACTAAGCGTATATCGCGGGTCACTACTTCAAATTCCGAGCCTAGTTGGTTTAGCCACAGAAAAAGGGAGCAACCTTCCCGCTAGCCATGATTGGCTGAGATAATAAGTGGGCTGAACATCCCGAGAGATGAGTTTGGATTGGTCTGCCATATAGCACGCTTCTGTCTGTTTGAGCAGGTCAGTAAGTCTAAGTAATCCTGTCTAACACGGCTTTTTTTTTTTAAATGTATTGCGTAGTAGAACTGCATAAGTGTTGCTCTCTGGAGGACCGAGTTTTGAAATCAGTGGAATTAGAGTCTGATCGCTAAAGAGATGGAGAAAACACCTGTCTCTGGATTACATCTTC
>NC_092093.1:5113502-5203502 GCF_045679555.1 Salvelinus alpinus | reverse complement strand
ACACACTATCCACACACAGTACACACACAGTACACACACAGTACACACAGTACACACACAGTACACACACAGTACACACAGTACACACAGTACACACAGTACACACACAGTACACACAGTACACACACTACACACACAGTACACACACAGTACACACAGTACACAGAGTACACACAGTACACACAGTACACACACAGTACACACAGTACACACAGTACACACTATCCACACACAGTACACACAGTACACACAGTACACACACAGTACACACAGTACACACAGTACACACAGTACACACACAGGCCAGCACACACACGCATGAACTAACACACACAGTACACACACAGGCCAGCACACACACGCATGAACTAACACACACAGTACACACACAGTACACACAGTACACACACAGGCCAGCACACACACGCATGAACTAACACACACAGTACACACACAGGCCAGCACACACACGCATGAACTAACACACACAGTACACACACAGTACACACAGTACACACACAGGCCAGCACACACACGCATGAACTAACACACACAGTACACACACAGGCCAGCACACACACGCATGAACTAACACACACAGTACACACACAGGCCAGCACACACACGCATGAACTAACACACACAGTACACACACAGTACACACAGTACACACAGTACACACACAGGCCAGCACACACACGCATGAACTAACACACACAGTACACACACAGTACACACAGTACACACACAGGCCAGCACACACACGCATGAACTAACACACACAGTACACACACAGGCCAGCACACACACGCATGAACTAACACACACAGTACACACACAGGCCAGCACACACACGCATGAACTAACACACACAGTACACACAGTACACACACAGGCCAGCACACAAACGCATGAACTAACACACACAGTACACACTTAGGCCAGCACACACAAGGACACTGAGGAGAGAAACCCTACTCGGAGTTCTATCACACACAAACGCATGCCACATACACACGCATGCACACACACAGTATATATACACTCACACACAGTACATACACACACTCACACACAGTATATACACACTCACACACAGTACATACACACACACAGTATATACACACTCACACACAGTATATACACGCTCACACACACAGTACATACACACACACACAGTATATACACACTCACACACACAGTATATACACATTCACACACACAGTACATACACACCTACACACACAGTATATACACATTCACACACACAGTACATACACACTCACACACACAGTATATACACTTTCACACACACAGTACATACACACATTCACACACACATACAGAAACACACACTAACACACACACACACACACACACACACACACACACACACACACACACACACACACACACACACACACACACACACACACACACACACACACACACAGTACATACACACTCACAGTACATACACACTCACACACACACACACACACACACACCAGAAGGATTATTTATTTTATCTATTTATTTGTCCTCTGGGTTTATCTATTTGATAGCTGCGAGAAGCACTCTGAGTGTGTAGAATAATATTGAAGACATCAAAACTATGAAATAACACATATGGTATCATGTAGTAACCAAAAAAGTGTTAAACAAATCAAAGTATATTATATATTTGAAATATAGAATAGAATGTTTTATACATGAAGCTGGTTTGAGAGAATGGCAAGAGTGTGCAAAGCTGTCATCAAGGCAAAGGGTGGCTACTTTGAAGAATCTCAAAAATAAAAATATATTTTAATTTGTTTAATACTTTTTTGGTTACTACATGATTCCATATGTGTTATGTCATAGTTTTGATGTCTTCATTATTATTCTACAATGTAGAAAATAGTAAAAATAAAGAAAAACCCTTGAATGAGTAGATGTGTCCTAACTTTTGACTGGTACTGTATAATTACAAAAAACTATATGGGGGATTAGAAATGATGCAGACAATTACATTGATGGAAGCTAAAATCTATCTGCAATATTGAAGCTGAACCACCATCTAACAATCCATCTGCAGTATTAAAGCTGATCCAACCCCTATTAATCTATCTGCAGTATTAAAGCTGGTCCACCATCTAACAATCGATCTGCAGTATTAAAGCTGATCCAACCCCTATTAATCTATCTGCAGTATTAAAGCTGGTCCACCATCTAACAATCGATCTGCAGTATTAAAGCTGATCCAACCCCTATTAATCTATCTGCAGTATTAAAGCTGGTCCACCATCTAACAATCGATCTGCAGTATTAAAGCTGATCCAACCCCTATTAATCTATCTGCAGTATTAAAGCTGATCCACCCCCTAACAATCGATCTGCAGTATTAAAGCTGATCCACCATCTCACAATCGATCTGCAGTATTAAAGCTGATCCACCATCTAACAATCGATCTGCAGTATTAAAGCTGATCCACCATCTCACAATCGATCTGCAGTATTAAAGCTGATCCACCATCTAACAATCGATCTGCAGTATTAAAGCTGATCCACCATCTAACAAAAATGTATAAAGTACAATTAAAATAACATACTATGGTACACTCAATACAGTGAGTGCACATTAGATACATTAGAAATTAAATTGCAATTCACCTCTCGCCACACACACACAAACACACACTACATGACTGCTATTTCAGTCTGTCCCGGTGGATGTATTTAACTCAGAGGTGATCATCAATCTAACTAACTCTAATATTCATCACACAGCTTTGATTTTCAGCCCACCCACCAGACATTCCTCCCTATGTCACTCCCCCTCCCATTCTTACCATCCCTCTGTCTCTCGCTCGCTCTGTCTCTCTCCCTCATTCCCACTCCCTCCATCTTTACCCCTCTCTCTCCTCTCTTTCACGGCTTATTCTTCTCTCTCAACTCCCTCTTTCTTTTCTCTTCTTCTCTCTCTCAACTCCCTCTTTTCTTCTCTCAACTCCCTCTTTTCTTCTCTCTTCATCTCTCGCTCTCAACTCCCTCTTTTCTTCTCTCTTCTTCTCTCTCTCTCAACTCCCTCTTTTCTTCTCTCAACTCCCTATTTTCTTCTCTCTTCTTCTCTCTCTCAACTCCCTATTTTCTTCTCTCTTCTTCTCTCTCTCTCAACTCCC
Source organism: Salvelinus alpinus (assembly GCF_045679555.1). Classification (NCBI taxonomy): domain Eukaryota; kingdom Metazoa; phylum Chordata; class Actinopteri; order Salmoniformes; family Salmonidae; genus Salvelinus; species Salvelinus alpinus. The sequence continues at coordinate 5,200,341 of NC_092093.1, read as the reverse complement.
TCTTTTCTTCTCTCTTCTTCTCTCTCTCAACTCCCTCTTTTCTTCTCTCTCAACTCCCTCTTTTCTTCTCTCTTCTTCTCTCTCAACTCCCTCTTTTCTCTTCTTCTTCTCTCTCTCAACTCCCTCTTTTCTTCTCTCTTCTTCTCTCTCTCTCAACTCCCTCTTTCTTTTCTCTTCCTCTCTCTCTCTCTCTCAACTCCCTCTTTTCTTCTCTCTTCTTCTCTCTCTCAACTCCCTCTTTTCTTCTCTCTTCTTCTTCTCTCTCTCAACTCCCTCTTTTCTTCTATCTTCTTCTCTCTCTCAACTCCCTCTTTTCTTCTCTCTTCTTCTCTCTCTCAACTCCCTCTTTTCTTCTCTCTTCTTCTCTCTCTCTCAACTCCCTCTTTTCTTCTCTCTTCTTCGCTCTCTCTCAACTCCCTCTTTTCTTCTCTCTTCTTCTCTCTCTCAACTCCCTCTTTTCTTCTCTCTTCTTCTCTCTCTCTTTTCTCTTCTTCTTCTCTCCCTCAACTCCCTCTTTTCTTCTCTCTTCTTCTCTCTCTCTCAACTCCCTCTTTCTTTTCTCTTCCTCTCTCTCTCAACTCCCTCTTTTCTTCTCTCTTCTCTCTCTCCCTCAACTCCCTCTTTTCTTCTCTCTTCTTCTCTCTCTCTCAACTCCCTCTTTCTTTTCTCTTCCTCTCTCTCTCAACTCCCTCTTTTCTTCTCTCTTCTTCTCTCTCTCTTTTCTCTTCTTCTTCTCTCCCTCAACTCCCTCTTTTCTTCTCTCTTCTTCTCTCTCTCTCAACTCCCTCTTTCTTTTCTCTTCCTCTCTCTCTCAACTCCCTCTTTTCTTCTCTTCTTCTCTCTCTCAACTCCCTCTTTTCTTTTCTCTTCTTCTCTCTCTCAACTCCCTCTTTTCTTTTCTCTTCTTCTCTCTCTCTTTTCTCTTCTTCTTCTCTCCCTCAACTCCCTCTTTTCTTCTCTTCTTCTCTCTCTCAACTCCCTCTTTTCTTCTCTTCTTCTCTCTCTCAACTCCCTCTTTTCTTTTCTCTTCTTCTCTCTCTCTTTTCTCTTCTTCTTCTCTCCCTCAACTCCCTCTTTTCTTCTCTCTTCTTCTCTCTCTCTCAACTCCCTCTTTTCTTCTCTTCTTCTCTCTCTCAACTCCCTCTTTTCTTCTCTTCTTCTCTCTCTCAACTCCCTCTTTTCTTTTCTCTTCTTCTCTCTCTCTTTTCTCTTCTTCTTCTCTCCCTCAACTCCCTCTTTTCTTCTCTCTTCTTCTCTCTCTCTCAACTCCCTCTTTTCTTCTCTTCTTCTCTCTCTCAACTCCCTCTTTTCTTCTCTTCTTCTCTCTCTCAACTCCCTCTTTTCTTTTCTCTTCTTCTCTCTCTCAACTCCCTCTTTTCTTCTCTTCTTCTCTCTCTCTTTTCTCTTCTTCTTCTCTCCCTCAATTCCCTCTTTTCTTCTCTTCTTCTCTCTCTCAACTCCCTCTTTTCTTCTCTTCTTCTCTCTCTCAACTCCCTCTTTTCTTTTCTCTTCTTCTCTCTCTCTTTTCTCTTCTTCTTCTCTCCCTCAACTCCCTCTTTTCTTCTCTCTTCTTCTCTCTCTCTCAACTCCCTCTTTTCTTCTCTTCTTCTCTCTCTCAACTCCCTCTTTTCTTCTCTTCTTCTCTCCCTCAACTCCCTCTTTTCTTCTCTCTTCTTCTCTCTCTCTCAACTCCCTCTTTTCTTCTCTTCTTCTCTCTCTCAACTCCCTCTTTTCTTCTCTTCTTCTCTCTCTCAACTCCCTCTTTTCTTCTCTTCTTCTCTCTCTCAACTCCCTCTTTTCTTTTCTCTTCTTCTCTCTCTCTTTTCTCTTCTTCTTCTCTCCCTCAACTCCCTCTTTTCTTCTCTCTTCTTCTCTCTCTCTCAACTCCCTCTTTTCTTCTCTTCTTCTCTCTCTCAACTCCCTCTTTTCTTCTCTTCTTCTCTCTCTCAACTCCCTCTTTTCTTTTCTCTTCTTCTCTCCCTCAACTCCCTCTTTTCTTCTCTCGTCTTCTCTCTCTCTCAACTCCCTCTTTTCTTCTCTTCTTCTCTCTCTCAACTCCCTCTTTTCTTCTCTTCTTCTCTCCCTCAACTCCCTCTTTTCTTCTCTCTTCTTCTCTCTCTCTCAACTCCCTCTTTTCTTCTCTTCTTCTCTCTCTCAACTCCCTCTTTTCTTCTCTTCTTCTCTCTCTCAACTCCCTCTTTTCTTCTCTTCTTCTCTCTCTCTCTCAACTCCCTCTTTTCTTTTCTCTTCTTCTCTCTCTCTTTTCTCTTCTTCTTCTCTCCCTCAACTCCCTCTTTTCTTCTCTCTTCTTCTCTCTCTCTCAACTCCCTCTTTTCTTCTCTTCTTCTCTCTCTCAACTCCCTCTTTTCTTCTCTTCTTCTCTCTCTCAACTCCCTCTTTTCTTTTCTCTTCTTCTCTCTCTCAACTCCCTCTTTTCTTCTCTTCTTCTCTCTCTCTTTTCTCTTCTTCTTCTCTCCCTCAACTCCCTCTTTTCTTCTCTTCTTCTCTCTCTCAACTCCCTCTTTTCTTCTCTTCTTCTCTCTCTCAACTCCCTCTTTTCTTTTCTCTTCTTCTCTCTCTCTTTTCTCTTCTTCTTCTCTCCCTCAACTCCCTCTCTTCTTCTCTCTTCTCTCAACTCCCTCTTTTCTTCTCTTCTTCTCTCTCTCAACTCCCTCTTTTCTTCTCTTCTTCTCTCCCTCAACTCCCTCTTTCTTCTCTCTTCTTCTCTCTCTTCTTCTTCTTCTCTTCTTCTCTCTCTCAACTCCCTCTTTTCTTCTCTTCTTCTCTCTCTCAACTCCCTCTTTTCTTCTCTTCTTCTCTCTCTCAACTCCCTCTTTTCTTTTCTCTTCTTCTCTCTCTCTTTTCTCTTCTTCTTCTCTCCCTCAACTCCCTCTTTTCTTCTCTCTTCTTCTCTCTCTCTCAACTCCCTCTTTTCTTCTCTTCTTCTCTCTCTCAACTCCCTCTTTTCTTCTCTTCTTCTCTCTCTCAACTCCCTCTTTTCTTTTCTCTTCTTCTCTCTCTCAACTCCCTCTTTTCTTTTCTCTTCTTCTCTCTCTCAACTCCCTCTTTCTTCTCTCTTCTTCTCTCTCTCTCTCAGCCCTTTATTTCCCTATGTTTCTTTCTTCTCCCCTGCTTCCTGTATCCTTCCCTGCTCCTCTTTTCTACCAACTGTTCTTTATCCCCTTCTCTCTCCATCATCATCTTCAACTGATTAACTACATCCCAAATGGCACCCCATTCCCTACTTAGTGTCCGAACGGGCCCTGATCAAAAGTAGTGCGCTGTGTACAGAGGTTAGGGTGTCATTTGGGATGGCAATCATTGTCTATAGTGTGTGTTTTTATAGTTTAGCGGTTGTTATGTGTTTACATATCTCAGAGGTTACATGGTGGAGCTGTTTGGTTGCACAGTGGAAGACCGGGGTTAGAGGTTAGAGGTCACAGCGGAACACAGGGGTTAGAGGTCAAATCCCTAGAGACACACCACTTTTGCTGTAACACACACGGATCCACGCAAACACACACACACACACACACACACACACACACACACACACACACACACACACACACACACACACACACACACACACACACACACACAATTTCAACAAAAGCCTTGAACAAAATCAACAACAACAACAATTTGCGACAGTATGAATAAATCAGAGGCACTGATTGGTCGAGAGGATGAGAGAGACCACTTCAGTTTATGAAGAATGGACAGTGAATGATGCCCGAGGTCGTAGCCTGCCTGCACGTTGAGTTCTACCCATCATCAGTCTGGTTTACGTTCGACTCCACATGCTCTTAGTCCCCCACTTATCCGGCGGCCCATAATGCCTGTTGTTTTGTCTCCACCGGTAGAGGATTTTGGGGGGAATCGGTGTGGAATGATGTCTGAGGCCGAACAGGGATTCGTGGGTTCCGGGGATCCCCCGGTATCTATTACATCCAAGGAACAGAAGGCGCCAGCGCGCGCCATCTGAGATCCCCCCCCCCCCCCCCCCCCTCCCCTACTCCGTTCCCCCTCCCCCACGAGACCTCCCTGTCCTTGTTCTGCTACCCCATTTTAGGGGCAGTCAGTGGTGCTGAAAAGTCGCGAGGTTCTCCCTAAAATCGGTGGATAAAATGCCACTTTATTCCCGGCATGCACTATTTTGGACCAGGGCTTGGACGCATCCATAATCTGACATTATTATCTATTGTCAATCTATTATGGTGTATATCATGACGCTGTTGTGGAATGTAATGTAGACTAGATATATGATCAGTGAGCAGGAAACACCTGCTGTAGGCTGTACAACATTTAGAAACCGTGGATCGTTGTCCATAATGCAGGCATATGAGCTTAAATGTAGCAATAGGCTACTTTTATAGTCTAATAATAATAATAATAATAACTATAATAATAATACATTCCAAATTAGCAAACTGTTAATTTCAATTCAGAGTTATCGAAATGGCCGATTAACCTATTTTAACGCAAGCGGGAAATAAGACAATAATTAATCATTTTGGCCTTTGGTGATGTAACATGCATCGAATAGATTTTTTTAAATTACTTGATTAATTTATGGTCTACAATATATCCATATTGCAGTGGATATTTATTTTATAAACAGCCGAAACATTAAAAAAATAAAATAAATCTTAGGTCACAAAAAAAAAAAAACTGTTTCGTTGAATGAAGAGTATTCACGTAGAGACTATAGCCTAAAAATATCCTATATTTAACTCTTTAGTTTATTATTTTATAGTTTAAAAATAAATAATGTAGGCCCACGGTTAGGCTATCAGCGAAATATATTGTATTAAACGTGCCAATAGATACGTTCAGTGAATATCATTCTGGGAAGTTTGTATCCCTTTAATGCTGAAATAGCAAGTCATCGGTAAGGTATGAGTATTGGACGATAAAGAGCAAGTGTTGATGCCGTCTCGTGTATCTGCTGCAGTGGTCGTATGTAAAATCAGCTGCAGTGGTCTTTGTGTTTTTACACTGATAGAAAAAAATGACATATTTGTTTCTCGCCTGTCGGGGGTTTTAATAACTGTTTAAAAATAACATGCTATTACGTGTTCAGCTAATACACTAGGCCTATAGCATCCACTTGTAAAAGGTAGTGTTTGAAACTGTGTAGAATTGTTCATCCCATCACTCATGGTCCCTTCCTCCCTTCCCCGTGACTCGCCTAGCCTCGCGGTCACGCCCCCCGGTCACAGAGATAAATGGTCAGTTCCGTAAGGGCGCATGCTTACAGTTAACTCCACATCCTCCGGTCCGTAATTCCGGTTCATGAACAGCCTGGGTCTCGAGGAGTAGGAGGACACACCGGAGAGCTCGCTCACCTCAGGCTCCACCAGTCTCTAATCCGTCCTCGACGGTCCGTCCCGTGTCACACATGTTCTGCTGAGGACGCGCGCCCCAACCGACAACCGACCATGTCCACCGGGTCGCTTAGCGACGTTGACGACGAGCTCCTGGACGGCATCCTGAAGTTCGGCTCTTCCGGTAAAGACTCCGGTACGTCGAACGAGAGCACCGGGGAGAGTTCGAACTGCGAGGGCGGCTCGGCCAACGACAAATCAGCCCGGGGAAAGAAACGGAAAACAGGTTCCAGTAGGAAAACCGCGCTGAACGGCGTGGCGCACGATGGGGGCGGCAAGCAGCCGCAGAGGAACGCGGCCAACGCACGGGAGAGGGCAAGGATGCGCGTGCTATCCAAAGCGTTTTCCCGTTTGAAGACGACTTTACCGTGGGTCCCGCCGGACACCAAGCTCTCCAAACTGGACACACTTCGCCTCGCCTCGAGCTACATAGCCCATCTACGGCAGATCCTCGCCAACGACAAATACGAGAACGGATTTATCCACCCGGTGAACCTGGTGAGAGACACACCTCAAATTCAAATCAATCACATGTATTTTATACCGCCGTTGATTTAATTAAATGTAGGCCTAACCCGTGTTTACATCAGCAATTTTCGCAAAGCGCTTTACAGATAGGTTATTCAACCTAAACCCCAAAGAGCAATCAGAGCAGAAGATCATTTAACTATAACACAGTGACCAGTAGAAACTCCCTGACTATTGACATAAAATAAAAAGTCTCAGAGAGACAGAAAGTCTACTAATAAATAGTCTAGCTTGATACAATTAAAAGTGATCCAAAAGTCTCGTCGTGAATCAAACGGATCAGCTGAGTTTGTGAAGGAGAATGGCCATCACTCTGTTTGGACGGTACTGTTATGGGTTAGCTAGCCTATGCAACTGGGGTGCATCTGATTGTTAACCCACTAGCACCTTTGTATGGCCTACATCATTCACACAATAATTGATTAATACTATTACCACCAATTCATCATTTCCCAACAGGGCTGCTTTAAAAAAAATATATATTGTTCCGTGTTGCTTTAAACACGTCACCATTAGTTTATCCATGTTATTCAGGTTCAGCAGACAGAGGAAAACATATCGAACATATATATAGAGCCTATATTTTATCTATTCAATTACGCCTATTATTATGATGTTTACAAATTAGGTTAACTTGAAAGATGTCAAGGATAAAAAAATAAACCTTATGTTTTGTGTGAAGTTGTTTTCTTGACCCAGTCTAAAAATGGATAGGCTAATGAGGATGAGGTTTAAAAATGCTATTTTGTGTTAAATAAAAACATTTAGCTTTTTTTGTGGGGGGGGAGGGGGGCAATATTGTTATACCATTGTTTTTGTAACACGCAGTGAGTTGATTTGTAATTTCCTGTCTTTTTCTCTCTCTCTTTCTCTCTGTCTCTCTCTCTCTGTCTCTCTCTCTCTTTCTCTCTCTGTCTCTCTCTCTCTCTCTCTCTCCAGACGTGGCCCTTCATGGTCGCCGGGAAACCGGAGAATGATTTGAAAGAGATGCTCAACACCACCCGGTTGTGTGGAACAACCGCCTCATGATGTAACGGATGGACATGCCATTAACATTAACCGTCAAGGGATGGACATGATACATTTTTTAAAAACTTTTTCAGATGGACAGAAATGCACATCATCTCTCCTAAACCAAATAATGAGTGGGAATACCGGGAGAGCGCACGCTCTCTCACGCGTTCCCATACAGAGAAGCGGATTTTATATTTAAAGTGTTCACATGTTGCCTTTGCTGGTTCGAGGACATATTGTGTTTTGTATACGTTTTTTAAACTCTTAAAAATGCTTTAAAAAAAAAACTTTGTCACACGAGTATTTGTTTTACAGCTGATGTTGTCAGTCACCGCGTTGGAAGTGCACATGAAAAATGTCTCAATATCCTATCTGAATAGCCAGATTGTATGTGAATAAAATGTATTCATCATCATAATTTTCTTCCCCAATGTGCATTGTGTTGGAATTTGACAAAGAGGAATTTAAATTCTACAGGACACTTTTTTGTTGTTACTGTAGGCTATAGGCTATTTTCCTGCTAACCCTATAACCCCTACCAATCCCTCAAAATTACAGCGCAAAACTCTAGAAACGAGCACCGGGGGAGAAAAACAAATCTAAGTGTCCACTGGTCCAGGTTTATTTGTTTTTCTTTATCTCCAAAAGTAAACAATGGATAAGCCTACTAGACTATCTCGTTAAAAAACAACAAAGATATGGTTTGCTCCTTGGTTAGGGCCCTGCCTGTGTTTCATTTATACAATTATTCCATGGTAGTTTTCTTCCTTTTGACGTGAATAAATGTCGGTAATAGTGTCGCAAGAGAATAGGTATGTAGGTTGGAAGGTCAACCTTTTTGAAAGTAGTAAAATGTGCCCGCGGCGCTTAATCCAGATGCAGACGCCTTGTTTAATATCACGCGGGTTAATGACAGTACTGTTTACACACGGAAGACAGATATTTATGCAGCTAGCAGCTCACCCTGGCGCGGGAGACAGGGAGGATAAACCCGGTCTGGGACAGCCCGGTGTCACTGCGCAGCTACATTGCACAACACACACACACAAACAACAGCCCCGTGTCACAATGCAGCTACATTGTGCAAAACAGACACACACACACCCACATACACACACACACACCTTCACTCCTGAGCTGCAAACACAGATTATAATAGGAGAGGAAAGAGAAGACAAGAGAGAAGAGAGGAGGAGAGTAGAGCAGAGCATGGTGTAATAACAAGCCCCCACATCCATCTATTAGTGTCATGTTATTGTAGCGATCCACAGGCGGGATGACCCACACATAGCCTCGCTGGGACAGATTGTATACAGTTGCCTGCCGAAAGTATTCACATCACTTATATTTTTTTCAAAATTTAGTTTTGTTACAAAAGTGGGATTCAAATTGATTTAACTGTAAAAAAAAAAAAAAAAAAAAAGAATTGTCAACGATTGACCTGAAATATTATGTAATATCAAAGTGGAATATTTTTTTTTATTACATGTAATTTTTTAAATATTGGAAAATAGAAACACAAATATATTTGGGATTAGACAATTATTAAATTGCCTTAGTCAATATATGTTATAATCACTTTTGTCAGTGATTACAGCTGTCAGTCTTTCTGGGTAAGTCTCAAAGAGCTTTGCAAAACCTGGATTGTACAATATTTACCCATTAGTCTTTATTAAATTCTTCAAGTTCTGTCAAGTTGGTTGTTGTTAGACAACCATTTTCAAGTCTTGCCAGAGATTTTCAAGCCGACTTAAATCAAAACCGTAACCAGGCCACTCAGGAACATTCAATTTCGTTTTTTTGTACCTCCAGTGTATATTTGAGCTTGTGTTTCAGTCATTGCCCTGCTGAAACATGGATTTGTCTCCCAGTGTCTGGTGGAAAGCAGACTGAACCAGGTTTTATTCTGGGACTTTGTGAAACTAAACTCTATTCCTTTTCTTTTTTTATCCTAAAAAAATCCTGAGTCCCTACTGATGACAAGCGTACCCATAACATGATGCAGCCACCACCATGCTAGAACATTTGAAGAGTGGTACTCAGTGATGAGTTGTGTTGGATTCGCCCCAAACATAGATCTTTTGTATTCAGGACAAAACGTATATATTTCTTTGCCACATTTTTTGCAGTATCACTTTAGTGCCTTGTTGCAAACAGGATGCATGTTTTGGAATATTTGTATTCTGTACAGGCTTCCTTCTTTTCACTCTGTCATTTAGTTTAGTATTGTGGAGTAACTACAGTGTTGTTGATCCATCCCCAGTTTTCTCCTGTTACAGCTATTTAAACTCTGTAACTGGTTTAAAATCACCGTTGACCTCATGGTGAAATCCCTCTTTGTCAACTGAGTTAAAAAGGAATCCTGCATATTTGTAGTGGCTGGGGTGTATTGATAGACTATCCAAAAGTTTAATTAATAGCTTCACCATGCTCAAAGGGATATTCAATGTCAGTTTTAGTTTTTTTTCCCCATATACTAATAGGTGCTCTACTTTGCGAGGAATTGGAAAACCTCCCTGGTCTTTGTCGTTAAATCTGTGCTTGAAATTCACTGCTCGACTGAAGGACCTGACAGATATTTGTATGTGTGAGGTACAGAGACGGGGTAGTCAATTTTAAAACCATTAAACACTATAATTGAACACAGAGTGAGTCCATGCAACTTATTATGTAACTTGTTAAGCACATTTTTACTCCTGAACTTATTTAGTCTTGACAAAACAAAGGGGTTGAATACTTATTGACTCAAGACATTTCAGCTTTTCATTTTTTATTAATTTGTAAAAATGTCTAAAAATATGATTCCACTTTCACATTACGGGGTTATTGTGTGTAAAAATAAGTATATTTTTAATAAATTTAAAATTCAGCCTGTAACACAACACAACGTGGAAAAAGTCAACAGGTGTGAATACTTTCTGAAGGCACTGGCTGTGTGTCCCAAATGGCACCCTATTCCCTATTATAGTGCACTACTTTAGACCAGGGCCCTATGGCACCCTATTCCCTATATAGTGCACTACTGTTGACCAGGGCTCTATGGCACCCTATTCCCTTTATAGTGCACTACTTTTGACCAGGGCCTGTGGCACTCTACTCCCTCCCCCCTCCCCTCATGTCACCCTTACAGGACCACCGGGTAGAAAAATAAACTTGGCCGACTCACACTCAGGCCGCAGCTGCACGGAGGAGCTGCCCACTCGGTCCTGAGAGAGAGATGATGCAGGGGAGGAGAGAGGGGGAGGAGGAGAGGAGGTAGGTCATTAGTAAGATAGCAGGGGCCTGCGTTCGGGATTCCCATGCGCTGAGCGGCTGCTCTTGCTAATTGTTTTGTTGGACCACTGCCCAAATGGAGAAAACCAAGAGAGAGAGAGAGAGAAAGGGAAAAATCTTTTTTATTTTAGATGTTCCAGCGGCCAACCTGGACTCAGGGGAGAACTTAACATAGTAAATGTAAATATGCTAAACTACATTTAGTACAGTGCATTCGGAAAGTACTCAGACCCCTTGACTTTTTCCACATTATGTTACGTTACAACCTTATTCTAAAATTGATTACATTACAATCAATCAATCTACACACAATAATAATGACGGAGTGAAAACAGGTTTGTAGAATTATTTGGCAAATTTATTAAAAATAAAAAACAGAAAAACCTTATTTACTTAACTATTCAGATCCTTTGCAATGAGACTCGATATTGAGCTCAGGTGCATCCTGTTTCCATTGATCATCCTTGAGATGTTTTTATAATTTGACTGGAGTCCACCTGTGGTAAATTCAATTGATTGGACATGATTTGGAAAAGCACACACCTGTCTATATAATGTCTCACAGTTGACAGTGCATGTCAGAGCAAAAACCAAGCCATGAGGTCGAAGGAATTGTCCGTAGAGCTCCGTGACATTATTGTATCGAGGCACAGATCTGGGGAAGGGTACCAAAACATTTCTGCATCATTGAAGGTCCACAAGAACACAGTGGCCTCCATCATTCTTAAATGGAAGAAGTTTAGAACCACCAAGACTCTTCCTAGAGCTGGCCGCCCGGCCAAACTGAGCAATTGGGGGAGAAGGGCCTTGGTTAGGGAGGTGACCAAGAACCCAATGGTCACTCTGACAGAGCTTCAGAGTTCCTCTGTGGAGATGGGAGAACCTTCCAGAAGAACAACCATCTCTGCAGCACTCCACCAATGAGACCTTTATGGTAGAGTGGCCAGACGGAAGCCACTCCTCAGTAAAAGGCACATGACAGCCCTCTTTGAGTTTGCCAAAAGGCACCTAAAATACTCTCAGACCATGAGAAACAAGATTATCTGGTCTGATGAAACCAAGATTGAACTCCTTAGGGTCTCAACTCCTTGGCGTAAATGCCAAACGTCACGTCTGGAGAAAACCTGGCATCATCTCTACGGTGAAGCATGGTGGTAGCAGCATCATGCTGTGGGGATGTTTTTTCAGCGGCAGGGACTGGAAGACTAGTCAGGATCGAGGGAAAGATGAACGGAGCAAAGTACAGAGAGATCCTTGATGAAAACCTGCTCCAGAGCGCTCAGGACCTCAGACTGGGGCAAAGGTTCAACTTCCAACAGGACAACGACCCTAAGCACAGAGCCAAGACAACGCAGGAGTGGCTTCGGGAAAAAATTACTGAGTAAAGGGTTTGAATACTTATGATACTTATTTCTGTTTTTGTTATGTTTAATACATTTGCTAAAATTCCCCAAATCTGTTTTTGCTTTGTCATTATTGGGTATTGTGATGTCATTATGGGGTATTATGATGTCATTATGGGGTATTATGATGTCATTATGGGGTATTGTGATGTCATTATGGGGTATTGTGTGTAGATTGATGAGGGGAAATAAAAAAATCTATTTTAGAATAAGGTTGTAACGTAACAATATTTGGAAAAAGTCAAAGGGTCTGAATACTTCCCGAATGCAGTGCACTAAATGTAGTTTAGCATATTTACATTTACTATGTTTTAAGTCTTCCCCTGAGTCCAGGTTGACCGCTAGAACATCTAAAATAAAAATAGTTTTCCTTTTCTCTTTCTCTCTCTCTCTGTTTTCTCCAAAAAAGTCAAGTGGTCTGAAGGCACTGTATTTGTTAAGTTTCATATGGTATGTATTCATATGTTACGAATTGCAATTTGTACAACATGTTATGGATTTTGCAAAATAATGTCATATGTTACGAATTCCAATTTGTTGTGGGTAACCTGAGCTAGGTGGTTAATGCTAACATTAGCAAGGCTAGGGGTTAGGGTTAGGGCTTAAGGATAGGGTTACGATTAGGGTTAGGATTTAGGTGAATGGTTTCAGGTTAGGGTAAGGATTAGGGTTAGGGTTTAGGTGAATGGTTTCAGGTTAGGGTAAGGATTAGTTGCAAAGTAGGTGAAAAGTAGTCACCAGTTACAACTTGATAATTAGCTCAAATGCAAAAGTTGTCTGTGATAAGATTCGAACGTGTAACCTTTGGGTTACTAGACCTTACTAGATACACTCACCCGTCCACCCTGACCAACCTCTCTACTTTTGATATTGCTAAACTTTAATATATCATGCACATTTGATATTCGGATTTACTTTTTTGTTTAATCTATTAGATCAAGCTGCTCTGAAACCCTTGACCTCCCCTCTCTCTCTCTCTGTCTCTCTCTGTCTCTCTCTGTCAATTCAATTCAATTCAATTCAATTGACTTTATTGACATGGCAAGTTATTATTACTTACATTGTCAAAGTATACATATCGAAAAATTTAAATAAAATATATATGTATATATATACACAAAATATATATATATTTATATATAAATAAATGGTGGGATTAACAGCAATAATAATAGTAGTAGTGGACATGGGATTACCATTAATAACAGCTACAACAACAATATTAATCAGAACAACAATACATTAAAGCAACAGTAGTAGACCAGTGTCAACATGACTGAGAAGACACATGACCTGGTACGAAAGACAAAACAAAACTAAGCTAAATGGGAAATATTATCAACGTTACTTTGCATTTTTCACTGGCTGTCCCTCAGGCTGTGGCAGGAGGACACATATTTGGCTGCCAAAACTGCACATTTTGGCTTTTCACCCAATAAATATTTCTGTCTCTCTCTCTCTCTCTCTCTCTCTCTCTCTCTCTCTCTCTCTCTCTCTCTCTCTCTCTCTCTCTCTCTCTCTCTGTCTCTGTCTCTGTCTCTGTCTGTCTCTCTCTCTCTCTCTCTCTCTCTCTCTCTCTCTCTCTCTCTCTCTCTCTCTCTCTCTCTCTCTCTCTCTCTCTCTCACTCTCTGTCTCTCAATTCAATTCAATTCAATTGACTTTATTGACATGGCAAGTTATTATTACTTACATTGTCAAAGTATACATATCGAAAAATTTCAATAAAATATATATGTATATATATACACAAAATATATATATATTTATGTATAAATAAATGGTGGGACTAACAGCAATAATAATAGTAGTAGTGGACATGGGATTACCATTAATAACAGCTACAACAACAATATTAATCAGAACAACAATACATTAAAGCAATGGTAGTAGACCAGTGTCAACATGACTGAGAAGACACATGACCTGGTATGAAAGACAAAACAAAACTAAGCTAAATGGGAAATATTTTCAACATTACTTTGCACTTTTCACTGGCTGTCCCTCAGGTTGTGGCAGGAATACACATATTTGGCTGCCAAAACTGCACATTTTGGCTTTTCACCCAATAAATATTTGATTTTTTCTTCATCTTTTATAGTTTAAAATTCTTTGTATTGAATTATAATTTTGGGAAAGAAATATGCTCTTAGGTCTGAGTATTTGTCACAGTGTAATAGGAAATGCAGCTCTGTCTCTACCTCTCCCCTGGAGCAGAGTGAGCACAGCCTGTCCTCCCTGGGCAGCCAGGTTGGTCTGTGTTGACTGGTCTCTATAGCCAGACTGTCCTCTCTTGGCAGCCAGGTTTGTCTGTGATGACCGGTCTCTATAGCCAGACTGTCCTCTCTTGGCAGCCAGGTTTGTCTGTGATGACCGGTCTCTATAGCCAGACTGTGCTCACTGAGTCTGTACCTAGTCAATGTTTTCCTCAGTTTTCTATCAGGCACAGTGGTCAGATAGTCTGCCACCATGTACTGTCTGTTTAGAGACAAATAGCATTGAAGTTTACTTTTATTTTTTGTGGTGTCTTTCCAATAGGTTATATATTTTTCTTTTTGTTTTGTGATGATTTGGTTGGGCCAGATTTTCTGAGGGCTGTCCTGAGGCTCTATGGGGTTGGTTTGGGTTGATGAACTGAGCCTCAGAACCAGAACCATCCCTCTCTGTCTCTGTCTCTGTCTCTGTCTCTGTCTCTGTCTCTGTCTCTGTCTCTCTGTCTCTCTGTCTCTCTCTCTCTCTCTCTCTCCCTCTCTCTCTCTCTCTCTCTCTCTCTCTCTCTCTCTCTCTCTCTCTCTCTCTCTCTCTCTCTCTCTCTCTCTCTCTCTCTCTCTCTCTCTCTCTCTCTCTCTCTCTCTCTCTCTCTCTCTCTCTCTCTCTCTCTCTCTCTCTCTCTCTCTCTCTCAAAATTAAATTCAAGGGCTTTATTGGCAAGGAAAACATATGTTTACATTGCCAAAGCAAGAGAGAAAGATAATACATGAAGTGAAAAAAAACTAAATAAAATGAACATTAATAATTTCAAATGTCAAATGTAATGGCTATATATAGTGTTGTAACATTGTGCAAATAGTTCAAGTGCAAAAGGGAAAATAATGTATGTATGTACATTTGAAGTCAGAAGTTTACATGCACCTTAACCAAATACATTTAAACTCAGTTTCTCACAATTCCTGACATTTAATCCAAGTAAAAATTCCTTGTCTTAGGTCAGTTAGGATCACCACTTTATTTTAAGAATGTGAAATGTCAGAATAATTGTAAAGACAATTATTTATTGCAGCTTTTATTTCTTTCATCACATTCCCAGTGGGTCAGAAGTTTACATACACTCCATTAGTATTTGGTAGCATTGCCTTTAAATGGTTTAACTTGGGTCAAACGTTTCGGGTAGCCTTCCACAAGCTTCCCACAATAAGTTGGGTGAATGTTGGCCCATTCCTCCTGACAGAGCTGGTGTAACTGAGTCAGGTTTGTAGGCCTCCTTGTTCACACACGCTTTTTCAGTTCTGCCCACAAATTTTCTACGGGATTGAGGTCAGGGCTTTGTGATGGCCACTCCAATACCTTGACTTTGTTGTCCTTAAGCCATTTTACTACAACTTTGGAATTATGCTTGGGGTCATTGTCCATTTGGAAGACTCATTTGCGACCAAGCTTTAACTTCCTGACTGATATCTTGAGATGTTGCTTCAATATATCCACATAATTTTCCGACCTCATGATGCCATCTATTTTGTGAAGTGAACCAGTCCCTCCTGCAGCAAAGGACCCCCACAACATGATGCTGCCACCCCCGTGCTTCACGGTTGGGATGGTGTTCTTCGGCTTGCAAGCCTCCCCCTTTTGTCTTCCAAACATAACGATGGTCATTACAGCCAAACAGTTCTATTTTTGTTTCATCAGACCAGAAGACATATCTCCAAAAAGTAAGATCTTTGTCCCCATGTGCAGTTGAAAACCGTAGTCTGGCTTTTTTATGGCGGTTTAGGAGCAGTGGCTTCTTCCTTGCTGAGCGGCCTTTCAGGTCATGTCGATACAGGACTCGTTTTACTGTGGCTATAGATACTTTTGTACCTGGTTCCTCCAGCATCTCCACAAGGTCCTTTGCTGTTGTTCTGGGATTGATTTGCACTTTTCGCCCCAAAGTATAATTCATCTCTAGGAGACAGAACGCATCTCCTTCCTGAGCGGTATGATGGCTGTGTGGTCCCATGCTGTTTATACTAATGTACTATTGTTTGTACAGATGAACGTGGTACCTTCAGGTGTTTGGAAATTGTAGACCTTGTGGAGGTCTACAATTTTTTTCTGAGGTCTTGGCTGATTTATTTTTATTTTCCCATGATGTCTAGCAAAGAGGCACTGAGTTTGAAGGTAGGCCTTGAAATACATCCACAGGTACACCTCCAATTAACTCATGTCAATTAGCCTATCAGAAGCTTCTAAAGCCATGACATAATTTCTGAACTTTACCAAGCTGTTTAAGGCACAGTCAACTTAGTGTATTTTAACTTCTGACCCACTGGAATTGTGATACAGTGAATTATAAGTGAAATAATCTGTCTGAAAACAATTGCTGGGAAAATTACTTGTGTCATGCACAAAGTAGATGTCCTAACCAACTTGCCAAAACTATAGTTTGTTAACAAGAAATTTGTGGAGTGGTGGAAAAATTAGTTTTAATGACTCCAACCTAAGTATATGTAAACTTCCGACTTCAACTGTATGTTCCTTTTGATGGCGTAGATTCAAGTATTTTTAGCCAAATCCTAATTGGTATGTCGAATTTAATGTTCCTATTGATTTCATAGAAGGCACTTCTTGCCTTGTCTCTCAGATCGTTCACAAATTTGTGGAAGTTACCTGTTGCTCTGATGTTTAGGCCGAGGTATGTCTCGTTTTTTGTGTGCTCTAGGACAATTTGTATTCGAACACCATTATTTTTGTCTAACTGAGATTTACTGTCAGGGCCCAGGTCTGACAGAATCTGTGCAGAACATCTAGGTGCTGCTGTAGGCCCTCCTTGGTTGGGGACAAAAGCACCAGATCATCAGCAAACAGTAGACATTTGACTTCAGATTCTAGTAGGGTGAGGCCAGGTGCTGCAGACTGTTCTAATGCCCTCGCCAATTTGTTGATATATATGTTGAAGAGGGTGGGGCTGAAGCTGCATCCCCGTCTCATCCCCAGTCCCCGTGGAAAGAAAGGTGTGTGTTTTTTACCTATTTGAACCGTGCTTGTTGTTTGTGTACATGGATTTTACAATGTCGTATGTTTTTCCCCCAACACCACTTTCCATCAATTTATCATGCCGAATTGAGTCAAAATCTTATTTTTTTTAAATCAACAAAGCTTGAGAAGACTTTGTTTTTGTTTGTTTGTTTTTATATTAAGGTGAATATGTGATCTGTCATACAGTAATTTGGTAAAAAGCCAATATGACATTTGATTGTATTTTCCCAAGGTTTCTGTTGACACATATCCCACGGTGGTTATTTGGGTCAAATTTGTCTAGACTTTTTTGTGATCAGTACTTGGTTTGTGGTCTGTATATTTTATCATTTCATTTAGGCCTTTTTGGGTTGGAGGGTTTGTATTTTGTCCTGTAGTTCATTCAATGTAATTGGGGAATCCAATGGGTTCTGGTAGTCTTTAATAGTTGATTCTAAGATGTGTATTTGATCATGTATATGTCTTTGCAGTTTTGTTCTTTGTTATAGAGCCAAAAAAAAGATTGGAGAAGTAGTTTATCCGTTCTGATTGTTCTGAGGCACGCAGAAATATTTGATTTGATTAATTAGGATCCCCTTTAGCCAACCTCATTGGCGAAAGCTAGTCAAAACAACATTGTTCAAACAATTTAAGTGAAAAAGAATTGTTCGAACTAGTCGAACAAGATGTTACAGACAAAAGATTTGACTATTTACATAAAGTACCAGTCAAAAGTTAGGACACGTCTACTCATTCAATTGTTATTCTTTATTTTTTACTATTTTCTACATTGTAGAATAATAGTGAAGACATCAAAATTATTAAATAACACATATGGAATCATGTAGTAAACAAAAAAAGTGTTAAACAAAATTTAAATATATTTTATATTTTAGATTCTTTCAAAGTCCCTTTGCCTTGATGACAGACTAGCACACAATAGTAAAAATAAAGTCAAACGCTGAAATTAGTAGATGTGTCCTAACTATTGACTAGTACTGTACATGTAAAAACATGAACATGTAGTGTGTTTGTATCAGTTACACATACATGTCAGTACACACACACACACAACATATAGGTCACATGGGGGAGAGGTGTTAATCGGTGAGATTTAAAGCTGAAACCATCTGGTAAATTCAGCGAGAGGAGCATGCAGTCAAAAGACAGGGAGAAAATAAGATCAAATATTATTTATCCTGTACTTGTGACTGTTAACCAAGATGTTTTTAGCTTCAAATGCAATTACTGTTTGATAAAGTACAAAACGTATGTGTGGTCATTGATGTTTACTTGTGCGAAATAAGGGTCCCCCGGACGCTAGCGGGAAGCTTACTCTCCCTCCCCCCCCACCCCCAAAAAGTTGGGGTCTCAACTTACTATTGAGAGTAAGATTTGTAAAATACACCAGGTGCAATTTCAAAATGTCTTTGTGCATCAGCAGGTTCTCATGTTATTAAGCCAGTCACTCAATTAGCTGACAATTAGCCATGTCCATTTTTTAATTGGTAATTAGTCTAGTCAGCTATCTGAACTTGTCGAAATCATGGCCAAAGACTGACCAGGCATGCCAAGGGGCCCTGATCTCCAAGGAGCCCCCATTGATTTTGTTAGTCATTCTCATTCAGAAATTATATTAACATGGCAGAAGTCATGGCAAAATGTGTAGAATTGTAGGAATTTAGCTCTAAAGCCCTCTACCAGAGGACATTGTGGCCCCAATTTCGACATAATTCCTGTCCTATAGCAGAAGTTCTCGTTTAAGTTCCGCCTCCGAAGAATAACACAGGCTGCTAATACATATTCATGAGTTGGGGGTGGGAACGTTGTGGAGTGGAAAATAACAACAGGTATGCCACTGACAGCTGTCAGGGTAGCTAGCTAGCATGCTAACCGTAATATGGAAAGCCTAACTATTGAACGGTTTGGTAATATGGGATAGCCTAGCTATTGAATGGTTTGGTAATATGGGATAGCCTGGCTATTGAACGGTTTGGTAATATGGATAGCCTAGCTATTGAATGGTTTGGTAATATGGGATAGCCTAGCTATTGAATGGTTTGGTAATATGGATAGCCTAGCTATTGAATGGTTTGGTAATATGGGATAGCCTAGCTATTGAATGGTTTGGTAATATGGATAGCCTAGCTATTGAACCAACAACCTGCCCCCTCGACCCTATCCCCTCTTTCCTATGTCTGACCATTGGCTGCTTTCCCTCAACCATCAAGATAGCCAGTCGTACCCTAACCCTCCTTTCCCTCCACCTCCCTCAACCTTCAAGATAGCCAGTCGTACCCTAACCCTCCTTTCCCTCCACCTCCCTCAACCTTCAAGACAGCCAGTCGTACCCTAACCCTCCTTTCCCTCCACCTTCAAGATAGCCGGTCGGTACGACTAACCCTCCTGTACTCCCATCCTCTAAGTCAGCCAGTCGTACCCTCCTTTACCTCCACCTTCAAGATAGCCAGTCGTACCCTAACCCTCCTTTCCCTCCACCTCCAAGACAGCCAGTCGTACCCTAACCCTCCTTTCCCTCCACCTCCAAGACAGCCAGTCGTACCCTAACCCTCCTTTCTCTCCACCTTCAAGACAGCCAGTCGTACCCTCCTTTCTCTCCACCTTCAAGACAGCCAGTCGTACCCTCCTTTCTCTCCACCTTCAAGACAGCCAGTCGTACCCTAACCCTCCTTTCCCTCCACCTCCAAGACAGCCAGTCGTACCCTAACCCTCCTTTCCCTCCACCTCCAAGATAGCCAGTCGTACCCTAACCCTCCTTTCCCTCCACCTCCAAGACAGCCAGTCGTACCCTAAACCTCCACCTCCAAGACAGCCAGTCGTACCCTAACCCTCCTTTCCCTCCACCTTCAAGATAGCCAGTCGTACCCTAACCCTCCTTTCCCTCCACCTCCAAGACAGCCAGTCGTACCCTAAATCTCCTCCTCCAAGACAGCCAGTCGTACCCTAACCCTCCTTTCCCTCCACCTCCAAGACAGCCAGTCGTACCCTAAATCTCCTCCTCCAAGACAGCCAGTCGTACCCTAACCCTCCTTTCCCTCCACCTTCAAGACAGCCAGTCGTACCCCTCCTCAAGAAACTAACATGAGACAGGTGTCCTAGTTTTATTTTCTAACCATAGAGCAGTGGTCCAGGAAGTAGTCTTCCTAGTGATCAAGCCATAGTCCTGTACATACTTTACCTGTTATATACTGTTATTCCGGTGCTGAGAACAAAACCGCTGGTTGACTTGACAAACAAAACAAACTGACAACGGACAAACAGAGAACACAGGTATAAATACACAGGGGATAAAGGGAAAGATGGGCGACACCTGGAGGGGGGTGGTGTTACGCACTGACCTTAGAGAGCCTTTTTATGTCTCTATTTGGTTTGGTCAGGGCGTGATTTGGGGTGGGTTGAAGCTGTTTAGGAGCCTCTTGGACCTAGACTTGGTGCTCCGGTACCGCTTTCCGTGCGGTAGCAGGGAGAACAGTCTATGACTAGGGTGGCTGGAGGACAAGGAGACGGTGGAGGACAAGGAGACGGTGGAGGACAAGGAGATGGTGGAGGACAAGGAGACGGTGGAGGACAAGGAGATGGTGACGGTGGAGGACAAGGAGATGGTGGAGGACAAGGAGACGGTGGAGGACAAGGAGACGGTGGAGGACAAGGAGATGGTGACGGTGGAGGACAAGGAGATGGTGGAGGACAAGGAGACGGTGGAGGACAAGGAGATGGTGACGGTGGAGGACAAGGAGACGGTGGAGGACAAGGAGACGGTGGAGGACAAGGAGACGGTGGAGGACAAGGAGACGGTGGAGGACAAGGAGATGGTGACGGTGGAGGACAAGGAGACGGTGGAGGACAAGGAGACGGTGGAGGACAAGGAGACGGTGGAGGACAAGGAGACGGTGGAGGACAAGGAGATGGTGGAGGACAATGAGACGGTGGAGGACAAGGAGACGGTGGAGGACAAGGAGACGGTGGAGGACAAGGAGACGGAGGAGGACAAGGAGACGGAGGAGGACAAGGAGACGGTGGCGGACAAGGAGACGGTGGAGGACAAGGAGACGGTGGAGGACAAGGAGACGGTGGAGGACAAGGAGACGGAGGAGGACAAGGAGACGGAGGAGGACAAGGAGACGGTGGAGGACAAGGAGACGGTGGAGGACAAGGAGACGGTGGAGGACAAGGAGACGGTGGAGGACAAGGAGACGGTGGAGGACAAGGAGACGGTGGAGGACAAGGAGACGGTGGAGGACAAGGAGACGGTGGAGGACAAGGAGACAGTGGAGGACAAGGAGATGGTGGAGGACAAGGAGACAGTGACCAGCCTTAGCAAAGTCAACAAGGAAGGGGTGAATGAATAATAATTTCAAACTCAACACACATTCACTCATCACAAAACAAAGGGGACCAAGGCACTCTTCGTATATTTAGTTTAAATGCATTTATTATAATGGCACGTTATTGTTGTATTGAACTTGCCATCACAATAAAGACATTAATCAAGTGATAATAGCTCACTCTGCGATCTGAAATATCTGAGAGGTAAGGTACTGATCTAAGATGTAAGGTAATGAACTGAAAGGTAATGTATTGAACTGAAAGGTAAGGTAATGATCTGAAAGGTAATGTAATGAACTGAAATGTAAGGTAATGATCTAAGATGTAAGGTAATGATCTGAAGGTAATGTAATGAACTGAAAGGGAAGGTAACGAACTGAAAGGAAAGGTAATGTAATGAACTGCAAGGTATTGTAATGAACCGAAAGGAAAGGTAATGTAATGAACTGCAAGGTAATGTATTGAACTGAAAGGTAAGGTAATGAACCTAAAGGTAATGTAACGAACTGCAAGGTATTGTGATGAACTGAAAGGTAAGGTAATGAACTGAAAGGTAATGTAATGAACTGCAAGGTATTGTGATGAACTGAAAGGTAAGGTAATGAACTGAAAGGTAATGTAATGAACTGAAAGATAATGTAATGAACTGCAAGGTAATGTAATGAACCGAAATGAAAGGTAATGTAATGAACTGCAAGGTAATGTGATGAACTGAAAGGTAAGGTAATGAACTGAAAGGTAATGTAATGAACTGAAAGATAATGTAATGAACTGCAAGGTAATGTAATGAACCGAAATGAAAGGTAATGTAATGAACTGCAAGGTAATGTAATGAACTGAAAGGTAATGTAAGGAACTGAAAGGAAAGGTGAAGAACTGAAAGATAAATTAATGAACTGAAGGGTAAATTAATGTGCAGTTTTTTTGCTATTTCGAATCGTAGAAATGTTTAAGACATGGATTCTATTAATGTTGTTGAAATCTTAACAAGGTAGTCAAAAGTAGATTGAAGTAATGTATTCCTCTTATTAGCTAAACAAACCTTGTCTTAGCAGCAAAATTGTTGAGGAAATCAGCATTGTTTAAATAGAGGGGATGGAAATAACATCATTTAGGCTGTAACGATCTCCAAAATTCAAAGCATTAGCTCATCACAACGTTGACATAGCAACGGACACTAACAGCTAATCTTATCCCATTGTGACGCAAGGCTGGACACATTTTGGCAAGTGGACACTATTTGGCATGCATGACAGGCCCTTTTCAGTTCCAGGTAGTACCCTCTGTGGAAAGGGTTTAACATTGGAACCTATAAGGGTTCTTCAAAAGGGTTCTCTATTGGGACAGCCTAAGAACTTTATTTCTAAAGCGTACACAAGTGTCTCAGCTCGGGGTAGAAGTTATTGGCCTACTAGTTTGGGGCTACGGCACCCTATTCAAAAGTAGTGCACTATATAGGGAATAGGGTGCCATTTGTGAAGTAGACTAGGGTCTAGGGCCTGGGTGGGTAAACTACGGCCCGCGGGAGGTTTGAGTAAAGGTCTAAAACGGCATAGAAGGTATGTAGAAATTATAATGGACCTATATATTTTCAGATAACTGCCCTTATTCTGACATTTTGACAAACAAATCTGCCCCCCATTACAAAAAAAATTAATTCTGTGCATCCCTCCGTTGAATTTCGAAATACCGACGTGGCCCTCGAACCCGAAAAAGTTCCCCTGGTCTAGGTGCTGGTACATTAGCACTCTGCTTAAGAGCGCCCCCTACTGGTGGACCGTAGAGTGAATATGAACCTGTCACTATTCAACCACTAGAGGGAGGTAGAGCACCTCCCATTGACATTCTTATGAGTAGACAAGTACTAGTCAGTATTCACCAGGATTAGAGTGTGCGCATGCGCATGTGTGTGTGTGTGTGTGTGTGTGTGTGTGTGTGTGTGTGTGTGTGTGTGTGTGTGTGTGTGTGTGTGTGTGTGTGTGTGTGTGTGTGTGTGTGTGTGTGTGTGTGTGTGTGTGTGTGTGTGTGTGTGTGTGTGTGTGTGTGTGTGTGTGTGTGTGTGTGTGTGTGTGTCTCAGGGTTGGGCTCAATTCACAATTCTGGAATTTGTTTTTGTATTTATTACAGATCCCCATTAGTTCCTGCCAAGGTAGCAGCTACTCTTCCTGGGGTTTATTATGGATCCCCATTAGTTCCTACCAAAGCAGCAGCTACTCTTCCTGGGGTTTATTATGGATCCCCATTAGTTCCTACCAAAGCAGCAGCTACTCTTCCTGGGGTTTATTATGGATCCCCATTAGTTCCTGCCAAGGCAGCAGCTACTCTTCCTGGGGTTTATTATGGATCCCCATTAGTTCCTGCCAAAGCAGCGGCTACTCTTCCTGGGGTTTATTATGGATCCCCATGAGTTCCTACCAAAGCAGCAGCTACTCTTCCTGGGGTTTATTATGGATCCCCATTAGTTCCTACCAAAGCAGCAGCTACTCTTCCTGGGGTTTATTATGGATCCCCATTAGTTCCTGCCAAGGCAGCAGCTACTCTTCCTGGGGTTTATTATGGATCCCCATTAGTTCCTACCAAAGCAGCAGCTACTCTTCCTGGGGTTTATTATGGATCACCATTAGTTCCTGCCAAGGCAGCAGCTACTCTTCCTGGGGTTTATTATGGATCCCCATGAGTTCCTGCCAAAGCAGCAGCTACTCTTCCTGGGGTTTATTATGGATCCCCATTAGTTCCTAACAAAGCAGCAGCTACTCTTCCTGAGGTTTATTATGGATCCCCATTAGTTCCTACCAAAGCAGCAGCTACTCTTCCTGGGGTTTATTATGGATCCCCATTAGTTCCTACCAAAGCAGCAGCTACTCTTCCTGAGGTTTATTATGGATCCCCATTAGTTCCTACCAAAGCAGCAGCTACTCTTCCTGGGGTTTATTATGGATCCCCATTAGTTCCTGTCAAGGCAGCAGCTACTCTTCCTGGGGTTTATTATGGATCCCCATTAGTTCCTACCAAAGCAGCAGCTACTCTTCCTGGGGTTTATTATGGATCCCCATTAGTTCCTACCAAAGCAGCAGCTACTCTTCCTGGGGTTTATTATGGATCCCCATTAGTTCCTACCAAAGCAGCAGCTACTCTTCCTGGGGTCCAGCAAAACTAAGGCAGTTATGTACAATTTTAAAAACAGTCTGATTGGTCGGCTGCTACTCTTGGGTAGCGGAACAACATACAAATCTGTTTGATGTCCTCCGTCATATGAACGACCCCTATGAACGACCCCTATGAACGACCCCTATGAACGACCCCTATGATGTAACTGGAATGATGAGATAGATGTTCTTCTGCTATGTTTTTGTTTTATTATTTCACTGCCAGACTGTGTTGGATCTTGTCTCAAAAGGACCACAATGGAAACAAGTTCCAGACTTTGTGTGTTATCCTCCATGATTTTATTCATGTGCATGTATGGCTTTTAAGTTTTATGTGTGCTTGTTTTTTAAAATGGTCGAATTAATGAAATAAACTAAACTACCCACTTTCCTATAGGCTTAGATTGAAGAGATGGCCAATAAGAGTGGCAATATAGTCCGTCATCATCCTCAGTCATTGTCCATCCAAGTTGTCAGACCCAGGTGGCTTGTCATTGTTGATGGACAACAATAATGTTTTACCTCATCCACACTCACTTTACAGAATTCTATTTGGTTAGAGTCAGTTTGCGCTGTTCTGTGAAGGGAGTAGTACACAGCAGTGTACGAGATCTTCAGTTTCTTGACAATTTCTCGCATGGCATAGCCTTCATTTCTCAGACAACAATAGACTGACAAGTTTCAGATGAAAGGTCTTTGTTTCTGGCCATTTTGAGCCTGTAATCGAACCCACAAATGCTGATGCTCCAGATACTCAACTAGTCTAAAGAAGGACAGTTTCATTGAGTCTTTAATTAGCACAAAATTTTTCAGCTGTGCTAACATAATTGCAAAGGGTTTTCTAATGATCATTTAGCCTTCTAAAATGATAAACTTGGATTAGCTAGCACAACTTTCCATTGGAACACAGGAGTGATGGTTGCTGATAATGGGCCTCGGTAAGCCTGTGTAAAGAAAATCAGCTGTTTCCAGCTACAATAGTAATTTACAACATTAACAATGTCTACATATAAGGGCACAGGGCGAGACCCAGATGCAGACACAGGAGGCCGATGGTTCGAGTCTCTGATATTTATTATAATCCAAGGAGCAGGCAAGAGAATGGTCGTGGAGAGGCAAAAGATCATAAACAAGGTCAGAGTCTAGGAGGGACAAGAGTGGCAGGCAGGCTCGGGGTCAAGGGAGGCAGTATGGTCAGGCAGATGGGTACAGAGTCAAGGCAGGCAAGTGTCAAAAACCCAGAGGACTAGCAAAAGCGAGATAAGAAACAGCAGGAGCACGGAAAAACACGCTGGTTGACTTGACAAGACAAACTGACAACAGACAAACAGGGAACACCGGAATAAATACGCAAGCACAAAGAAACAGACCTGTTAAGGCAAGGGCTGATTTCAAGGTTTTACTGTTAACCTACAAAGCGTTACATGGGCTTGCTCCTACCTATCTTTCCGAGTTGGTCCTGCCGTACATACCTACACGTACGCTACGGTCACAAGACGCAGGCCTCCTAATTGTCAAAGAGAATTTCTAAGCAAACAGCTGGAGGCAGGTCTTTCTCCTATAGATCTCCATTTTTATGGAATGGTCTGCCTACCCATGTCAGAGACTCAGACTCGGTCTCAACCTTTAAGTCTTTACTGAAGACCCATCTCTTCAGTGGGTCATATGATTGAGTGTAGTCTGGCCCAGGAGTGTGAAGGTGAACGGAAAGGCTCTGGAGCAACGAACCGCCCTTGCTGTCTCTGCCTGGCCGGTTCCCCTCTCTCCACTGGGATTCTCTGCCTCTAACCCTATTACAGGGGCTGAGTCACTGGCTTACTGGTGCTCTTTCATGCCGTCCCTAGGAGGGGTGCGTCACTTGAGTAGGTTGAGTCACTGACGTGATCTTCCTGTCTGGGTTGGCGCCCCCCCTTGGGTTGTGCCGTGGCGGAGATCTTTGTGGGCTATACTCGGCCTTGTCTCAGGATGGTAAGTTGCTGGTTGAAGATATCCCTCTAGTGGTGTGGGGGCTGTGCTTTGGCAAAGTGGGTGGGGTTATATCCTTCCTGTTTGGCCCTGTCCGGGGGTATCATCGGATGGGGCCACAGTGTCTCCTGACCCCTCCTGTCTCAGCCTCCAGTATTTATGCTGCAGTAGTTTGTGTCAGGGGGCTAGGGTCAGTTTGTTATATCTGGAGTACTTCTCCTGTCTTATCCGGTGTCCTGTGTGAATTTAAGTATGCTCTCTCTAATTATCTCTTTCTCTCTTTCTTTCTCTCTCTCGGAGGACCTGAGCCCTAGGACCATGCGTCAGGACTACCTGGCATGATGACTCCTTGCTGTCCTCAGTCCACCTGGCCGTGCTGCTGCTCCAGTTTCAACTGTTCTGCCTGCGGCTATGGAACCCAGACCTGTTCACCGGACGTGCTACCTGTCCCAGACCTGCTGTTTTCAACTCTCTGCAGGAGCGGTAGAGATACTCTTAATGATCGGCTATGAGAAGTCAACTGACATTTACTCCTGAGGTGCTGACTTGCTGCACCTTCGACAACTACTGTGATTATTATTATTTGACCATGCGGGGTCATTTATGAACATTTGAACATCTTGGCAATGTTCTGTTATAATCTTCACCCGGCACAGCCAGAAGAGGACTGGCCACCCCTCATAGCCTGGTTCCTCTCTAGGTTTCTTCCTAGGTTCTGGCCTTTCTAGGGAGTTTTTCCCTAGCCACCGTGCTTCTACACCTGCATTGCTTGCTGTTTGGGGTTGTAGGCTGGGTTTCTGTACAGCACTTTGAGATATCAGCTGATGTTCGAAGGGCTATATAAATACATTTGATTTGATTTGATTTGATCAGGGCGTGACACTACACTGTATTTCTGATCAATTTAATGTTATTTTAATGTGCTTTTCTTTTCAAAAACAAGGACATTTCTAGGTGACCCCCAACTTTTGAACGGTAGTCAACATATATATATATAAACTACACCTAATATAGATGTTATGTTCCCCAGTTTCTGTGTTGTTGTGGGTTCTGTATGTGTGTCTATTTTCAGGAAATAGCTTCCTGGATTCCTAAAGCAGCTGAATGATCGGCCCCGTCGCTGATTGGAGCTCTGACCCCTCCCTCTCGTCAGGGGAAACAGCTTGATGAAGGCCAGTGCTCCTTCGTCAGAGAGCTTCTTCTTATATGTTCTGTGTTGGTTGTTGTGAAAGTTCTTTTTTAATTTTTATATTATTTTGTAGCCGCTCCTTCAGTGTATGACAATAGGACTTAGT
This sequence comes from Salvelinus alpinus, assembly GCF_045679555.1. Taxonomy (NCBI): domain Eukaryota; kingdom Metazoa; phylum Chordata; class Actinopteri; order Salmoniformes; family Salmonidae; genus Salvelinus; species Salvelinus alpinus. The sequence continues at coordinate 5,172,771 of NC_092093.1, read as the reverse complement.
GTTTGTGGTTCTTGAAATTTCACAGAGTATTGGTCAATTGTTCTGTGTTTCATTTGTCCCCGGGGGGGAACGCACCTTGGGAGTGTTTAAGCAAGAGGCCTGCGGGAATACATAACCCGTAGAATTTAATCTGGCTATGAACACTAGGTAAAACCTGGGCGGACCACCCCCTGTATGTAGTTAGCGCGCCAGGTGGTGCTAAAGGCTAGGTAAAACCTGGGTGGACCACCCCCTGTATTTAGGTTAGCGCGCCAGGTGGTGCTAAAGGCTAGGTAAAACCTGGGCGGACCAACCCCTGTATTTAGGTTAGCGCGCCAGGTGGTGCTAAAGGCTAGGTAAAACCTGGGCGGACCAACCCCTGTATTTAGGTTAGCGCGCCAGGTGGTGCTAAAGGCTAGGTAAAACCTGGGCGGACCACCCCCTGTATTTAGGTTAGCGCGCCAGGTGGTGCTAAAGGCTAGGTAAAACCTGGGCGGACCACCCCCTGTATTTTGGTTAGCGCGCCAGGTGGTGCTAAAGGCTAGGTAAAACCTGGGCGGACCAACCCCTGTATTTAGGTTAGCGCGCCAGGTGGTGCTAAAGACTAGGTAAAACCTGGGCGGACCTTCCCCTGTATTTAGGTTAGCGCTCCAGGTGGTGCTAAAGGTTAGATTAGAAGGAGGAAGGCAGGTAGGAGAGGGAATTCCTTAACTTTTACTTTCTTTGCTTTGGTTCCATCCAGCCCCTTTTCCCCCTCTCATTACCGTGTTTAGGAATAATAAATTCACTATATATGGTATTTTTCATACCTCTTTTTCACTCCACGGGGAGTTGAGATGTAGCAGGGTGTTGCGTTCCCTCCAAGAGTCGTACGTTCGAATAGAAGAGGCATTTGAATTTAATTGGACTGTATTCAATTCAATTTCCTTTAATTCAAATCCTTATCTTATGTACTACTTCAATTCAAATTCAAGAATTTAACTGTAATATATGAATATGTAATACATTCTCAAATCAATTCTGAGTTGAACCCAACCCTGGTATTCACATCTTCGACTAAAGGAATGGGAGTGGAGAGGTACCAAACCAATATGACGGTAGGGGACAGGTGGCAGTGGGGTCAGTTGGCATGGTCCTGGGTAGACTGGCACAGCAGGCAGAGAGATTGAGATGCCACAGATAGCACAGATCACCCTCACCCTGCTCTGTGTGTGTGTGTGTGTGTGTGTGTGTGTGTGTGTGTGTGTGTGTGTGTGTGTGTGTGTGTGTGTGTGTGTGTGTGTGTGTGTGTGTGTGTGTGTGTGTGTGTGTGTGTGTGTGTGTGTGTGTGTGTGTGTGTGTGTGTGTGTGTGTGTGTGTGTGTGAGAGAGAGAGAGATTATCTGAGTACAGAAAGAGATAATTATAGTGGGAGATGTGTGTAGATTTTAGTGTTAGGACCACCCCATCTTGGACTAATGACTACCTGGCCCACCACCTTATCTTGGACTGTCTACCTGGCCCACCACCCTACCTTGGACTGACTACCTGGCCCACCACCCCACCCTGGACTAATGTCTACCTGGCCCACCACCCCACCCTGGACTAATGTCTACCTGGCCCACCACCCCACCTTGGACTACTAATTACCTGGCCCACCACCCCACCCTGGACTAATGTCTACCTGGCCCACCACTCCACCCTGGACTAATGTCTACCTGGCCCACCACCCCACCCTGGACTAATGTCTACCTGGCCCACCACCCCACCCTGGAGTAATGTCTACCTGACCCACCACTCCACCCTGGACTAATGTCTACCTGGTACCACCACTCCACCCTGGACTAATGTTTACCTGGCCCACCACCCTACCTTGGACTGTTTACCTGGCCCACCACCCCACCCTGGACTAATGTCTACCTGGCCCACCACCCCACCCTGGACTAATGACTACCTGGCCCACCACCCCACCCTGGACTAATGACTACCTGGCCCACCACCCCACCCTGGACTAATGTCTACCTGGCCCACCACCCTACCTTGGACTGTTTACCTGGCCCACCACCCCACCCTGGACTAATGTCTACCTGGCCCACCACCCCACCCTGGACTAATGACTACCTGGCCCACCACCCCACCCTGGACTAATGACTACCTGGCCCACCACCCCACCCTGGACTAATGACTACCTGGCCCACCACCCTACCTTGGACTGTCTACCTGGCCCACCACCCTACCTTGGACTGTCCACCTGGCCCACCACTCCACCCTGGACTAATGACTACCTGGCCCACCACCCTACCTTGGATTATGACTACCTGGCCCACCACTCCACCCTGGACTAATGTCTACCTGGCCCACCATCTTACCTTGGACTGTCTACCTGGCCCACCACCCTACCTTGGACTAATGACTACCTGGCCCACCACCCCACCCTGGACTAATGACTACCTGGCCCACCACCCCACCCTGGACTAATGACTACCTGGCCCACCACCCCACCCTGGACTAATGATTACCTGGCCCACCACCCTACCTTGGACTAATGACTACCTGGCCCAGGAACACAAAGATTTCACTATCTCATCCTGGAATATACAAGGTCAGAGGTCATTAGCCTTAGGTCTAAAGAGCAGGAAACATGGTACATGGTATAAAGGAGATGGACCCACTGGTTGCCCCTTAGGTTACAGAGAGCTGGTATTCCCGTCCGCCAAACTACCAGGTGTGAAACAGGGAAGAGACTCTGGGGGTATGCTAATTTGGTATAGAGCAGACCTGACCCACTATATTAAATTAATCAAAACAGGAACAGTTAACATCTGGCTAGGAATGAATAATGAAAGGATCTCAACAGAGAACAGAGAATAATGTCCTCCTGAGAGCTACCTATATCCCCCAATAGAATCCCCATACGTTAATGATGACAGCTTCACCATCTTAGAGGGGGAGATCAATCACTTCCAAGCTCAGGTACATGTACTAGTCTGTGGTGGCATAAATGCCAGAACTGGACAAGAACCTGACACTCTAAACACACAAGGGGACAAACACCTACTCATTCAAGCGTTTTTCTTTATTTTTACTATTTTCTACATTGTAGAATAATATTGAAGACATCAAAACTATGAATTAACACATATGGAATCATGTAGTAACCAAAAAAGTGCTAAACAAATCAAAATGTATTTTATATTTGTCACGTTCTGACCTTAGTTCCTTTTTTATGTCTTTATTTTTAGTTTTGTCAGAGCGTGAGTTGGGGTAGGCATTCTATGTTGTTTTTCTATGTTTTGTTCTATGGTTATATTTCTATGTGTTTGGCCTAGTATGGTTCTCAATCAGAGGCAGGTGTCAGTCGTTGTCTCTGATTGGGAGCCATATTTAGGTAACCTTGTTTTTCATTGTGTTTTGTGGGTGGTTGTTTCCTGTGTTAGTGTTTTCACCATACGGGAAAGTTTCGGTTGTTTGTTTGCATTTTTTTGTTATTTTGTTCAGTTGGTTTATTAAATTATATCATTATGGACACTTACCACGCTGCGCTTTGGTCCTCACCTCATTCCAACGACAAGCGTTACAATATTTGAGATTCTTCAAGTAGCCACCCTTTGCCTTGACAGCTTTGCAAACTCTTGGCATTCTCTCAACCAGCTTCATGAGGTAGTCACCTGGAATGCATTTCAATTAACATGAGTGTCTTGTTAAACGTTAATTTGTGGAATTTCTTTCCTTCTTAATGCATGTGTTGTCACAAGGTAGGGGTGGTATACAGAAGATAGCCATATTTGGTAAAAGACATTACTCTGACTAGACTAGACAACTACCTGGAGTCATATAAAACATTACTCTGACTAGACTAGACAACTACCTGGAGTCATATAAAACATTACTCAGACTAGATAACTACCTGGAGTCATATAAAACATTACTCTGACTAGACTAGACAACTACCTGGAGTCATATAAAACATTACTCTGACTAGATAACTACCTGGAGTCATATAAAACATTACTCTGACTAGACTAGACAACTACCTGGAGTCATATAAAACATTACTCTGACTAGATAACTACCTGGAGTCATATAAAACATTTCTCCAATCACTGCCGGTTGTGATACAACCTGGAATCAAACCAGGGTCTGTAGTGACACCTCTAGCACTGAAATATCTTTTTTGGGATAGGGGGCAGCATTTTCACTTTTGGATGAATAGCGTGCCCAGAGTGAACTGCCTCCTACTCTGTCCCAGATGCCAATATATGCATATTATTATTACTATTGGATAGAAAACACTCTGAAGTTTCTAAAACTGTTTGAATGATGTCTGTGAGTATAACAGAACTCATATGGCAGGCGAAATCCTGAGAAAAATCCAACCAGGAAGTGGGATATCTGAGGTTGGTCGATTTTTCAACTCAGTCCCTATTGAATGCACAGTAGGATATGGATCTGTTTACACTTCCTACGGCTTCCACTAGATGTTAACCGTCTTTAGAAACTTGAATGAGGCTTCTACTGTGTTGTGGGGCTGAATAAGAGCTGAATGAGTCAGGTTACTGGCAGAGAGCCAGTTCCTGGTCAAGCGCATTTCACATGGTAGCGACTTGCGTTCCATTACTTCTATAGACACAAAGGAATTCTCCGGTTGGAACGTTATTGAAGATTTATGATGAAAACATCCTAAAGATTGATTCTGTACTTAGTTTGATTCTATACTTAGTTTGAAATGTTTCTTCGACCTGTAATATAACTTTTTGAAGTTTGTGTCCGAAGTTATGCGGGACCTGCACGAGCGTTTGGATATGTGTACTAAACGTGCTAACAAAAGTAGCTACTTGGACATAAATAATGGACATTATCGAACAAAGCAACAATTTATTGTGGAACTAGGATTCCTGGGAGTGCATTCTGATGAAGATCATCAAAGGTAAGGGAATATTTATATTGTAATTTCTGATTTATGTTGACTCCAACATGGCGGATAAAAAAAAAAAATTCTGAGCGCCGTCTCAGATTATTGCATGGTTTGCTTTTTCCGATTTTTTGTTGTTGAAATCTGACACAGCGGTTGCATTAAGAACAAGTGTATCTTTAATTCTATGTAAAACATGTATCTTTCATCAAAGTTTATAAGTATTTCTGTTATTTGATGTGGCTTAGCAATTTCTCCTGATATTTTGGAGGCATTTCTGAACATGGCGCCAATGTAAACTGAGATTTGTGGATATAAATATGCACATTATCGAACAAAACATAAATGTATTGTGTAACATGATGTCCTATGAGTATCATCTGATGAAGATCATCAAAGGTTAGTGATTCATTTTATCTCTATTTCTGCTTTTTGTGACTCCTATCTTTGGCTGGAAAAATGTCTGTGTTTCTTTGACTTGGTGGTGATCTAACATAATCATATGTTGTGCTTTCGCTGTAAAGCATTTTTGAAATCGGACAACAAGATGTTAATCTTTCATTTGCTGTTTTGGACTTGTTAATGTGTGAAAGTTACATATTTCTAAAATATATTTTTTGATATATATTTTTTATATTTAATATTTTTTTTTCATTCGCTGCCTTTTCAGCGGAATGTTGTCGAGGGGTTCCGCTAGCGGAACGCGTGTCCTAGACAGGATATAGTGCCTTAGACCGCTGCGCCACTCGGGAGCCTTGAGCATATGTAAAATTGTCTGTTTACCAAATTACCGTACGACAGACCACGTATTCACCCAGCACGCCCTAATTGACAAACAAACAAACTAAAACAAGGTATTCTCATGCTTTGTTGATTTCAAAAATGCTTTTGACTCATCAAAAAGAAAGGAGGACCAAGGCACTCTTCATATAATTAATTAAGACGCGTTTCGGCTGCATGGCCTTCGTCAGGGAGTACAGAAAAAGGAGAATACAATGTCCTCTTTTGAAAGGCTTTTCCAATTAGCCCTAATTAGAAGAGGGAGTGGTTACCAAATTGGACACACCTAGTAAGCAATAATATACACATGAAAAGGTGAAATACTGTAGCTATGTTATCATGAGCATACAACTCCAAGCTAGAAGCATCAGAACACCCAGAGAGGCAGTTCCAACCCTAACCATGACTGGGAGAAGTGTCCAGAACAAGAAAGCAATATATTCCACAGTACTCCAGACCACAGCAAAACATGAACAACAGTCCAAACATAGCTAGAGGGCAATTGAGCAAAATGTCCACTAGATGACAGCAAATGGATCCATCACGACCCTACAGGAAGGGTGAGAAATCCATATCTTCATTTAAACCAGGGTACTTAGTGGCCTGTAGTTTGTAAATCCAAAAACTTTCCCTTTGGTTTAACTGTTTAAGACGGTCCCCTTTTCTAATAGAGGCCGGAACATGATCAATACCCATAGCTTGTAGGGAGGCAGGGTTACCATGGTGTAAGGACTTGTAGTGCCTTGCCATGGGGTAGTCTTCATTGCCTACCCGTATGGCGTACTTGTGTTCCGCCAAGCGATCTTGAAGGCGTCTCTTTGTCCGTCCAATGTAGAACACCTTGCACTGTGGACATTCCACTCTATAGATGACATGAGTGGTTTTGCAGTTAATAAAATGCTTGAGGTAATACTCCATTTTAGAAGCTGTGTCAACAAAATACTTTTTCTGTGCAATTACTGCAATGGTTGCACTGGTAACATTTAAAAGAGCCCTTGGGTTTGTGGTCAAGCCAAGTTTTTTGAGAGTCACCCGGAAGATAACGGTGGACTAATTTGTCATTTAGGGTAGGACATCTCTTAAAGCTTATGACTGGTGGTTCAGGAAAGACTTGGCGTAGTAGCGTATCACTTTGGATGATTCCCCAATTATTTTTAATGATTCTTTTAATGTTCTCTGCTTCAGTGCTGTATTTTGTAACAAAATACACTCTCTCTGATGTATCACGAGGCACTCCTCTTCGTAACAAGTTCTCTCTGTCAAGTAATCCAGCCCTTATACCTGCATCTTTCAGGACCTGAACGCTGTAGCCCCGATCCAAAAAGCGATTCTCCAATTCAGCAGATTTGACACTGTAGTCTGTTTCCTGATCGCAAATTCTACGGACTCTTTGGAATTGGCCATATGGAATATTCTCTTTTAGCCTTTTGGGGTGAAAGCTGTCTGCCCTCAGAATGGTATTCCCATCTGTAGGCTTCCTAAAGATTGATGTGTGCAAATAACCTTTGTCATTTGTACTAATGTCGAGGTCCAAAAAATGAATGTTATCCTTGCTGTATTCCATAGTTAGTTTGATGTTAGGGTTAATGCTGTTAAGGTATTGGTGGAAGGAAATAAGTTCATCTTCTGAGCCGGACCAAAACAGGCAAACATCATCAATATAGCGTCCCCACCATATAATCCGGTCAAAGACATGGTTATTAGAAGGATCCAAAATGAAGTCATTTTCCCATTTACCCAAGTACAAACCAGCGTAGGAAGGGCTGTAGCAAGCTCCCATGGCACATCCTTTGACCTGTTTGAAAATACGGTCCTGGAAGATAAAGATGTTATGATTAAGAGTCCATTCAGTCAGTGATACAATGAATTCTGTAGGAGGCATCTCAGTTTCAGGCCGGGTACTCAAGAAATGGTGCATCGCTGCCAAACCTTGTTGATGCTCAATGGTGGTGTATAGAGACTCCACATCCATGGTGACTAAAAAGGAAGCTGTACCTATATTCTTCAATTCCTTAATTTTGTTCAACACATCTGTGGTATCTTGAAGATAGGCTGGAAGTGACATCAGAAAAGGCTTAATAAAGTAATCAATGTACTTAGAGATGGATTCTGTCAGACTTTCATTACCACTAATGACTGGTCTGCCTGGGGGGGTTTCAAGATTCTTGTGGATTTTTGGAAGAAGGTAAAAAGAAGCCATACGAGGACTGCCATTGAAAAGAAATTTGAACTCATTGTCTGAAATGTAACCATTTTCCTTAGCTTCTGTGAGGATCCCTTTCAATTCAGTTTTTAGGTCCTCTGTAGGGTTGAAGGTAAGAGATTGGTAGAATTCGTCATTGTCTAATTGACGGTAGGCTTCTGTCACATATTTGTCTTTACACCACACTACTGTAGCACCACCTTTGTCTGCTTTTTTAATTACAATCCGTTCATTTTTGGACAATGATTCAACTGCATCCCTCTCTGTCTTAGAAAGATTACGTCGTGTTATGTTGGAATCAATTTTACCCTTAAACAGATTCTCCACATCAAAATTAACTTTCTTGGCAAATGTATTTAGTGTGGCATTCTGGACTATGGGACAAAAAGTGGACTTGGGCTTAAAAGGTGTTTTTGAGGGAACAGAAACTGCCTGACCTGAGACACTGGCGTCTGTAGTTGGAGAGATGTTTTGCTTGTACCAGGCCTTCAGATGTAGATTCCTGTAGAAACGAAATAGGTCAATCTTTGTATTAAATTCATTAGTTGAATATGTGGGGGCAAAGGACAGTCCTTTAGACAAGACCCTTATGCAATCATCAGAAAGGGGTTCTCCAGAAATGTTGATCACAGCCTTGTTCTGGTCCTGCTCCGTGTGGTTGGATAGTCTTGAATTCTTCCTCCCCCTCAGTGTTGGCCTCTTCCGCGTCCTCTCCCTCTCTTGTTGAGGAACCTGCGTGGCTCCTCTTCCTGATCTAAAAAATCTTGGGAGGAGCTGGCCTCTGAGCGTCTGGGGTGATCCTCATCGTCACTGCTTGTAAAGTTGAAAGAAACAGATCTAGGCTTCCTTCTCTGCAGATGTGATTCTGAATTCTTGCATGTTGGTCTTCTCCAGGCAAAGACCTTGCCATCTCTATAATCTACTTCATCTCTTCTAAATTTTCTTAGCTTGTCTTGCTTCAATGTCAGAGTGAATGTGTCTACTTTCTCTTTCAAGATCTCATCACATTGTGCTTTGTTAGAAATATCACTGTGTTCTGAAATTTTCCTTTTTAATTCTTCAATTTCTGTTTGGACTACTTGTCTGTCCTTTTTAGAATCTTCTATTAGAAGTAGCATTAGGTCAAAAGAACACTTGTTGAGAATAGCCTCCCATTTATCTTTAACTTTGACTCAATTTGGGGTCTGCTATACAAATGACGGAAAGTGGTGAAGTGGGAAAAACATAAATTCCATGTACACAAACAACGTGTGGTATCAAGGAATTGGTGAGGGCACTAGAACAGTCTGCAGCCCCCGGCCTCACCCTACTAGAATCGGAAGTCAAATGTCTGCTGTTTGATGATGATCTGGTGCTTCTGTCCCCAACCAAGGAGGGCCTTGTCACGCCCTGACCGTAGATTGCTTTGTGTGTTTCTATTTTTAGTTTGGTCAGGGTGTGATGTGGGTGGATATTCTATGTTGTAGGTCTAGGTTTTGTATTTCTATGTTTTGGCCTGGTATGGTTCTCAATCAGAGGCAGCTGTCTATCGTTGTCTCTGATTGGTACTTAGGCAGCCTGTTTTCCCACTTGTGTTGGTGGGTGGTTATTTTCTGTTTAGTGTTTGTTGCACCTGTCAGAACTGTTCGTTGGTCGTTTTGTTGTTTTTGTTTGTGTATTCATCTTGATTATAAGTATTATGGATACGTACCATGCTGCACTTTGGTCCTCCTCTCCTTCTTCCACCAACGGCCGTGACAGGCCTATAGCAGCAGCCCCATATTTCCCTCAGATTGCACAGACCCACAAGGAATTTGAAAACAAATGTAATTTAGATAAAGTCACATGTTTATTGGGCGAAACACCACGGTGTGCCATCACAGCAGCAAGATGTGTGACCTGTTGCCAAAAGAAAAGGTCAACCGGTGAAGAACAAAAAACATTGTAAATACAAAACTATATCTATCTCTTTATTTATTTCCATTTTGTACTTCAGATTTTTGCACAATGCTACAACACTGTACACAGCCACACTATAACATTTGAAATGTCTCTATTCCTTTGAAACTTGTATGTAATGTTCACTGTTCATTTAACTGTTTATTATCTATTTGCTAATATGCTTCCCATGTCAATAAATCCCATTAAATTGAAGAGAGAGAAAACTAGTGAGTGAGACAGATTTCTTTCATTATTGGCCCAATAGCTACATCATTAAAAGCATACATTTTACCTCACTTCATTCTAATGGACCTAGAAAGTTAGAACCAAGCCCTCCTCCTCGTCAAACACACACAGGACCCAGCTGATGCCCCACACTCCTACCAAGTCCCCCTGCTTCTGTGTGTGTGTGTGTGTGTGTGTGTGTTTTTTATTTTATTTTACCTTTATTTAACTAGGCAAGTCAGTTAAGAACTAATTCTTATTTTCAATGACGGCCTAGGAACAGTGGGTTAACTGCCTGTTCAGGGGCAGAACGACAGATTTGTACCTTGTCAGCTCGGGGATTTGAACTTGCAACCTTTCGGTTACTAGTCCAACGCTCTAACCACTAGGCTACCCTGCCGCCCCTGCCGTGTGTGTGTGTGTGTGTGTGTGTGTGTGTGTGTGTGTGTGTGTGTGTGTGTGTGTGTGTGTGTGTGTGTGTGTGTGTGTGTGTGTGTGTGTGTGTGTGTGTGTGTGTGTGTGTGTGTGTGTGTGTGTGTGTGTGTGTGTGTGTGTGTGTGTGTGTGTGTGTGTGTGTGTGTGTGTGTGTGTGTGTGTGTGTGTGTGTGTGTGTGTGTGTGTGTGTGTAGACAGACAGACAGACAGACAGACAGACAGACAGACAGACAGACAGACAGACAGACAGACAGACAGACAGACAGACAGACAGACAGACAGACAGACAGACAGACAGACAGACAGACAGACAGACAGACAGACAGACAGACAGACAGACAGACAGACAGACAGACAGACAGACAGACAGACAGACAGACAGACAGACAGACAGACAGACAGACAGACAGACAGACAGACAGACAGACAGACAGACAGACAGACAGACAGACAGACAGACAGACAGACAGACAGACAGACACGCTTGCAATGCTTAACCTGATTGGTAGGTGGCAGTGTTGCCATATAAACAAAGACCTTTCCCAGTTTAGGCTCTGGTCTCTGGGCAGGTTGCCTATGGAATCAGGCAGATTGCTTCTGAAGACAGGTGTCATGAGCTCCTCCTCTCCTCTCCTCTCCTCTCCTCTCACTCATTCCGCTGCCTTCGCAGAGCGCGAAAGTCAAAAAATATTTTTTTGAAATATTTAACTTCCACACATTAACAAGTCCAATACAGCAAATGAAAGATAAACATCTTGTGAATCCAGCCAACATGTCCGATTTTTTAAATGTTTTACAGCGAAAACACAATATTTATGTTAGCTCACCACAATAGCCAAACACACAACGCTATTTATCCACCGCATAGGTAGCTTTCAAAAAACCAACAAAATATAGATATAATTAGTCACTAACCAAGAAACAACTTCATCAGATGACAGTCTTATAACATGTTACACAATACATTTATGTTTTGTTCGAAAAATGTGCATATTTGAGGTATAAATCATAGTTTTACATTGCAGCTACAATCACAAATAGCACCGAAGCAGCCAGAATAATTACAGAGAGCAACGTGAAATACATAAATACTCATCATAAAACATTTATGAAAAAATACATGGTGTACAGCAAATGAAAGATAAACATCTTGTGAATCCAGCCAATATTTCCGATTTTTTAAGTGTTTTACAGCGGAAACACATTATAGAAATATATTAGCTTACCACAATAGCCAAACACACAACCGCATTTATTCACCGCAAATATAGCTTTAGCATAAACCAGAAATAAATATAAAATAAATCACTAACCTTTGGTCAACTTCATCATATGACAGTCTTATAACATCATGTTACACAAAACATTTATGTTTTGTTCGAAAATGTGCATATTTAGAGCTGAAAACCGTGGTCATACATTGTGAAAATGTAGCAACTTTTTCCCAGAATGTCCGGATATATTTCTGACACTCACCTAATCTGACCAAATAACTCATCATAAACTTTACATAAAAATACTTGTTGTATGGCAAATGAAAGATACATTGGTTCTTAATGCAACCGCTGTGTTAGAGTTTTAAAAATAACTTTAGTTATTGCGTTATTGCGAGACAGCGCCCGCTAAAAGGGCGGAGAATAGGACTAAACATTTCACACAAAAATACGAAATAACATCATAAATGTTGTCTTACTTTTGCTGAGCTTCCATCAGAATCTTGTACAAGGAGTCCTTTGTCTAGAATAAATCGTTGTTTGGTTTTAGAATGTCCTTTTTCTTCTCCTGTCGAATTAGCAACCTTAGCTAGCCAAGTGGCGCGAACATGTCCATCTTCTCTCGATGCAAACAACGGAAAACTCCAAAAGTCCCGATAAACGTTGAATAATCTGATAAAACTCGGTTGAAAAAACATACTTTACGATGATATTATCACATGTATCAAATAAAATCAGAGCCGGAGATAGCCGTGTATACTGAACGCTTTTCAGAAGGCAATCTGGGGTTCCTTCTCGCGCCTTCGAAGACAATGAAATTTCCAGACCTGTCACTCCAAAAGCTCTTGTTCGACCTCAGATCAAGCTAGACACCCCATTTCACCTCCCACTGCCCGTTGACATCTAGTGGAAGGCGTATGAAGTGCATGTATATCGATAGATATAAGCCAGTTGAATAGGCAGGCCCTGGAACAGAGCCTCGATTTCAGATTTTTCACTTCCTGTTTGGAAGTTTGCTGCAAAATGAGTTCTGTTTTACTCACAGATATAATTCAAACAGTTTTAGAAACTTGAGAGTGTTTTCTATCCAATAGTAATAATAATATGCATATTGTACGATCTAGAATAGAGTACAAGGCCGTTTCATTTGGGCACGATTTTTTCCCAAAGTGAATATAGCGCCCCCTACACACTAACAGGTTAACTAATCATTGTCTTTTGTAGAATTTTTATAACAACATTCCTAAGGTGTTAAGCATTGTCTATTCCAAATATGTCACGAGTCCATTATTTGTATATTTTTCAATACGCAAATTCCACTATTGAGGCTAATCTTTATTGTGGCTAGCTTCACATAGGTGGTTCTGGCAGTGTTGGATGCTGCTAATAAACAAACGCATCTCCAGATTAGCTGTTTTTCCGCGTGGAGGCATGCATCGAACATTTAGGTCATCTAGCAGCTACAAGGGACACATAGGTGAACCAATATATTTGCTGGCTTTTCATCTGATTGTTAATGTTGATAAATTGCCATTAACTAGCCAGCTATCTTGATACTGCTGGGAGAAAAGCTAGCTAAAGTTAGTTTACTGCCACCAACAGAGTTCACCTACAAATAGGCTGTGTTATTTTAATATAATTTTGCGGATTAGGGGGCTTATACACATTACATTAGTGTTTCATTAATTAGTTAAGTTACTGACTGAGTTAACTCTTTTTGTTGCATTTTAGGTGGAGTGAAATCCCTTACAAAAATGCATTTGTTGCTGCATACTTCACACTAGTCGCAAACAGTTTACCAGAAGCCGTTTCTGGTGAACACATGAGTTCCAAGACCAGTAAACATGTTGATGATTTCATTCCTGTGCTGTTTGTCACTACCCTGGTAGGTTGTTTGATAACCTGAACCAGGTTGCAGGCATTGGTTACAGTTTGAAGCTTTCTCTTGAGTGGGCAGCTTGATGAAAGCCAGTCAATATTTAAATCACAATATACACCTCTTTGACGAGAAATGGGAGTTCCGTCCTCCTCAGTAAATTTCATGAAAATAAAAATAGTAAAACATTGAAAAAGTTATCGTTTTTAGATAAAACTATAATAAATATATTCAGGTCATCAAATAATTGATTAAAACACATTGTTTTGCAATGAAGGTCAACAGAAGCCTCAACAGCACTCTGTAGGGTAGCACCATGGTGTAGCTGGAGGACAGCTAGCTTCCGTCCTGCTCTGGGTACATTGACTTGAATACAAAACCTAGGAGGCTCTTGGTTTTCACCCCCTTCCATAGACTTACACAGTAATTATGGCAACTTCCGGAGGACGTCCTCCAGCCTATCAGAGCTCTTGCAGCATGAACTGGCATGTTGTACACCCAATCAAAGGATCAGAGAATTAATCTAGTACCGAAAGCATAAACTACAGCTAGCTAGGAATCTACCCTCTGTAGTGCATAAAATGTGGTGAGTAGTTGACTCAAAGAGAGAGAAAGACAATAGTTGAACAGTTTTTCAACAAGTTAATTTCTTCAAAAATGAAGGAGAAGCGAGAGAGAGAGATTGCAAAATTTTCATTCATAGGCTAGGTTGGAGCAAACTCAGGATGGGAAAATTAGAGTATCATGTACAAGCCTAAACCTATCGATGTTACATTGAACTGGGTGAATATGAATGACAGTCATCCAACATGCTGTAATAGAATTAAGGCCATGCTCATGAAACAAATAATTGTCCTCCTTCATCATAACCCCCACTGACGGCAACAACTCCACCTTTGGCATTTTTGTATTTTCTGTAGATGTTATAACCATGTATTGCTACCACTGTATCATCAAAGCTATTATCTAAGTGAGTGTCAGAATATGAATGTCATTTGTTACTCGCAAATGATTGATTTCATTAATCTTGTTTCCTAAGCTACATATGTTAACAGGGCTATTTTTAACACTTTACTGGGAAGCTTGATTGTTTTCATTGCTTTACTGGGAAGCTTAACATAAGTAGACATGCTCATGTTATTTATTTTAGTGCAGGGTGAGCTGCACACAGTGGTCTTCCTACTAGGACACACCGCCTCAGTGCTAACAGTATAACTCTGGTTCATAGGCACATGATTACTGCAAACAATAGCTGTAGGATCAGCAGAGGGATTCAGGGCAGAGGGACATAAATTAGGTTACTTACATTGTGTCTTCCAACGCCCCCTGGGATAATGTACATTTGCTGAAGCATTATGACAACTCAGTGACCCAACGGTATGGATTAACTGAGCTGAGCTTGGGTCATTGATAAGTCATTGTCTCAACGCAGCCGTATAACGCTGTGAAAGGATCCAGGAACCCAAATGATTTGCGTGGATCCCATCCTCCTTATAAAACTAAAAAAGAAGAAGAAGTTATTTGTTAAACGGCAGCCAAGCATTGATCATCATGTCACCAGAATAAGACCCTCAATATTTATTGGGAAGGAGCATCAAGCTCATCACCTTGCACATTCACCGCCCTGTGAAGTTCATCATAATTGATTAAATATGTGGCCTAATAATCTACCCTCTGTAGTTCTTTACTGTCGGATGTCGAGCAGTTGCCAAACCAGGCGGTGATGCAACCGGTCAGGATGCTCTCGATGGTGCAGCTGTAGAACTTTTTGACGATCTGAGGACCCATGCCAAATCTTTTCAGTCTGCTGAGGGGAAAAAGGCGTTGTCGTGCCCTCTTCACAGCTGTCTTGGTGTGTTTGGACCATGATAGTGTGTTGGTGATGTGGACACCAAGGAAATTTAAACTCTCGACCCGCTCCACTGTAGCCCCGTCAATGTTAACGGGCGCCTGTTCGGCCCTCCTTTTCCTGTAGTCCACAATCAGCTCCTTTGTCTTGATCACGTTGAGGGAGTGGTTGTTGTCCTGGCACCACACTGCCAGGTCTCTGACCTCCTCCCTATAGGCAGTCTAATCGTTGTTGGTGATCAGGCCTACCAATGTTGTCGTCAGCAAACTTAATGATGGTGTTGGAGTCGTGTTTGGCCACAAAGTCGTGGGTGAACAGGGTGTACAAGAGGGGACTAATCATCCCTGAGGGGTCCCGGTGTTGTGGATCAGCGTGGCATATGTGTTGCTGCCTACCCTTATCACCTTAGGGTGGCCAGTCAGGAAGTCCAGGATCCAGTTGCAGAGGGAGGTGTTTAGTCCCAGGGTCCTTAGCTTAGTGATGAGCTTTGTGGGCACTATGGTGTTGAACGATGAGCTGTAGTCAATGAACAGCATTCTAAAGTAGTTGTTCCTATTGTCCAGGTGGGAAAGGGCAGTGTGGTGTGCGAATACGATTGTGTAATCTGCCGCGTAATCTGTTGGGGCGAATTGGATTGGATTGGGTCAAGGGTTTCCAGGATTGATGGTGTTTGATGTTTCAAAGCACTTCATCGCTACCGACATGAGCGCTACGGGGTGGTATCATTTAGACAGGTTGCTTTCACATTCTTGGGCACAGGGACAATGGTGGTCTGCTTGAAACATGTAGGTATTATAGACTCAGGGAGAGGTTAAAAATGTCAGTGAAGACACTTGCCAGTTTGTCTGCACATAATCTGAGTACATGTCCTGGTATTACGTCTTGCCCTGAGGCCTTATGAATGTTGATTGTTTACAGGTCTTGCTCACGTTTGGCTACGGATCACACAGTCATCCGGAACAGCTGGGGCTCTCATGCTCGTTGTTGCTTGCCTTGAAGTGAGTGTAAAAGGCAATTAGCTCGTCTGGTAGTTTCGCGTCACTGGGCATCTTGTGGCTGGGTTTCACTTTGTAGACGGCAATAGTTTGCAAGTCCTGCCACATCTGACGAGCGTCAGAGCCGATGTAGTAGGATTCAAACTTAGTCCTGTGTTGACGCCTTGCCTGTTTGTTTGTTCGTCTGAGGGCATAGCGGGATTTCTTATAAGCAACCGGATTAGTGTCCCACTCCTTGAAAGTGGCAGCTCTAGCCTTTAGCTCGGTGCGGATGTTGCCTGTAATCTATGGTTTCTGTTTGGGATATGTACGTACGGTCACAGTGGGGACGACGTCGTTGATGAAGCCGGTGACTGAGGTGGTATACTCCTCAATGCCATTGGATGAATTCCGGAACACATTCCAGTCTGTCCTAGCAAAACAGTCCTCTAGCGTTGCATCTGCGTCATCTGACCGCTTCCGTATGGATCGAGTCACTAGTACTTCCTGCTTTAGTTTTGCTTGTAAGCAGGAATCAGGAGGATATAATTATGGTTAGATTTACCAAATGGAAGGCGAAGGAGAGCTTTGTATGCATCTCTGTGTGTGGAGTAAAGGTGGTCTAGAGTTTTTTTCCCTCTGGTTGCACATGTGACATGCTGGTAGAAATGAGGTCAAACTGATTTAAGTTTGCCTGCGTTAAAGACCCTGGCCACTACGAGCGCCGCTTCTAGATGAGCATTTTCTTGTTTTCTTATGGCCTTATAGAGCTGGTTGAGTGTGGTCTTAGTTCCAGCATTGGTCTGTGGTGGGAAATGTACAGCTACGAGTAATATAGATGAGAAGTCTCTTGGTAGATAATGGATCCCACACCCCTGCCATCGTATTACCAGACCTAGCTGCTCTGTCCTGCCGATGTACGGAAAACCCAGCCAGCTCTATATTATCTGTGTCCATCGATGGTTATTATTTAAATATTTGCGCATAAAATCATTTCCACCACCATTTCTTGCATAATCAATTTTAATGACACAAAAATAATCCACCATATTGAACAAAAAAAAGTTGTTTGTAGATATTTATACAATTTTAACGGCATTTCATGTTTCCATCAGCCTGGTCGTGACTTTTCTCGTCAGGTCATTTTAAGGGTCGGAGTTCCGCCGGGACAACTTCCGGTGAAACTGGAGGGTACGCAATTCAAAGAAATTCTAATAAATATTATGGATTTTAAACATTTGTCTTATATCGGCTGAAAGCTTATATTCTTGTTAATCTAACTGCACTGTCCGATTTACAGTAGCTATTACAGCGAAAATATGTCATACGATTGTTTTGAGGACGGTGCCCAACATCAACTTATCCCCACAGCATGATGCTGCCACCACCATGATTGACTTTGGGGATGGTGTTCTCGGGGTGATGGGAGTTCTTGGGTTTGCGCCAGACATACCGTTTTTCTTGATGGCCAAAAAGCTTAGTCTCATCTGACCAGAGTACCTTCTTCCATATGTTTGGGGAGTCTCCCACATGCCTTTTGGCAAACACCAAACGTGTTTGCTTATTTTATTCTTTAAGCAATGGCTTTTTTTCTGACCACTCTTCCGTTAAGCCCAGCTCTGTGGAGTGTACGGCTTGAAGTGGTCCTATGGACAGATACTCCAATCTCTGCTGTGGAGCTTTGCAGCTCCTTCAGGGTTATCTTTCGTCTCTTTGTTGCCTCTCTGATTAATGCCCTCCTTGCCTGGTCCGTGAGTTTTGGTGGGCGGCCCTCTCTTGGCAGGTTTGTTGTTGTGCCATATTTTTTAATAACGGATTTAATGGTGCTCTGTGGGATGTTCAAAGTTTCTGATATTTTTTTATAACCCAACCCTGATCTGTACTTCTCCACAACTTTGTTCCTGACCTGTTTGGAGAGCTCCTTGGTCGTCATGGTGCCCCTTGCTTAGTGGTGGTGCCCCTTGCTTTGTGGTGGTGCCCCTTGCTTTGTGGTGGTGCCCCTTGCTTTGTGGTGGTGCCCCTTGCTTTGTGGTGGTGCCCCTTGCTTTGTGGTGGTGCCCCTTGCTTTGTGGTGGTGCCCCTTGCTTTGTGGTGGTGCCCCTTGCTTTGTGGTGGTGCCCCTTGCTTTGTGGTGGTGCCCCTTGCTTTGTGGTGGTGCCCCTTGCTTAGTGGTGGTGCCCCTTGCTTAGTGGTGGTGCCCCTTGCTTAGTGGTGGTGCCCCTTGCTTAGTGGTGGTGCCCCTTGCTTTGTGGTGGTGCCCCTTGCTTTGTGGTGGTGCCCCTTGCTTAGTGGTGGTGCCCCTTGCTTTGTGGTGGTGCCCCTTGCTTTGTGGTGGTGCCCCTTGCTTAGTGGTGTTGCAGACTCTGGGGCCTTTCAGAACAGGTGTATATATACTGAGATCATGTGACAGATCATGTGACACTTAGATTGCACACAGGTGGACTTTATTGAACTAATTATATCTTATTTACGGGCTTAATAGCAAAGGGGAGGAAACACATATACACACTCCACTTTCCCTGTTTTAAATTATTTTGACATTTTTTAAACAAGTAATTTTTTTCATTTCACTTCACCAATTTGGACTATTTTGTGTATGTCCATTGCATGAAATCCAAATAAAAATCTATTTCAATTACAGGTTGTAATGCAACAAAATAGGAAAAACGGCAAGGGGAACGAAGACTTTTGCAAGGCACTGTAAATAGCTATAAAATATACAAAATAAATGGTCTGTGATGGCATTCTAAAATCAAAATATTTGGGTTGAGTACTTGCACCAGGCGGAGGTGACGAGACCATTTATGTTGTCACTTGGAGACTGTTCACAGGTGTTTACAGTCGTTAGCTATATTATATATTATATTATTATATATTATATATATATATTAGCTAACTATTGTTCAGTGAAAAAAACTAAAAAATTCTCGCACGAAGGACGATGCTGCTCCGAGAAATAGAGGGCTGCGGGGAATTCTGTTCCTGGCAGCTGATACTCAGTCCTCTTGGCAGCTGATACAACGTGTCCCAGAATTCCCTGTGCTGAAGCACAGTGGGAAAGTTGATATCAAACACATATTATTAAAGCACACATCCAGTGTACCAAACAGCCCTCTGGTTGATGTGTTCATGTGAATTAATAGATCAATGGGATGGATGAGCCATTAGTGTCTCATTCCAATGCTACTGTAATATGCTCTTAAGTCACTATTTATAGCTCTGTTAAAATAGACTGAGTTTGTTTTTTTAATGCATTTGTGCTTGCTTTTTGCTTATTTTATTTTGCTTATTGTAAAATGACAATAAGCATGAATTATTTCAGATCCAACCAAAACGTCTGACAGTATATTTTCTTCCATCATTGTAAAGAGCACATTTACAGTCCCTTCTCTTGAGATGGTTTTGTTCAGCCTTACTGGTGAGTAGGTGACTCTAATTAAACTGCTGAAGCACGTTCTGGTACAATTTTACACAATTTATTTTAAATACAAAATGTTACATTTTGGGGATGATATTTATTGAATGAAATACAGTTACTAAGTAATGAGTCATTAGTCCAATGTAATATTTTACACTTGCTCTGTGAAACAATGTTTTAACTCGACACAAAATGTAGGCCATTATTGTATGGCAAAACAGCATTGTGTGTGTATGTGTGCTGTCACCTAAGATAGAGTTCCTCTGTCCAGTGTCTGTGTTCTTTTGCCCATCTTAATCTTTTCTTTTTATTGGCCAGTCTGAGATATGGCTTTTTCTTTGCAACTCTGCCTAGAAGGCCAGCATCCCGGGGTCGCCTCTTCATTGTTGACGTGGGTAGTTTTGTGGGTACTATTTAATGAAGCTGCCAGTTGAGGACTTGTGAGGCATCTGTTTCTCAAACTAACTCTAATGTACTTGTTCTTTTGCTCAGTTGTGCACCGGGGCCTCCCACTCCCTGATCCGGTAGCACCCCCCCCCCCCCCCCACTGAGTAGCATAGCTAGCATAGCGTCACAAGTAACTTGTAGCATCTAAATATCATTAAATCACAAGTCCAAGACACCAGATGAAAGATACAGGTCTTGTGAATAAAGCCACCATTTCAGATTTTTTAAATGTTTTACAGGGAAGACACAATATGTAAATCTATTAGCTAACCACGTTAGCAAAGGACACGATTTTTTTACTCCCAATAGTTTTTTCCTGCGTCAGTAGCTATCACTAATTCGACTAAATAAAAATATATATAGCCACTAACCAAGAAACAACTTCATAAGATGACAGTCTGATAACATATTTATGGTATAGCATAGTTTTTTTTTTGAAAAATGTGCATTTTTCAGGTATAAATCACAGTTCTACATTGCAGCTGCAATCTGAAATAGTGCTGACCCAGCCAGAACAATTACAGAGACCAACGTCATATAACGAATTACTCATCTTAAAACATTTCAGAAAAATACACAGCGTACAGATATTGAAAGCCCAACATCTGGTGAATCCAAACAATATTTCAGATTTATTAAATGTTTTATAACGAAAACAAAATGTAGCGCTAAATTAGCATAGCTATACCAGGCAGATTCGGCTAGGCGCCCACGGCCAGTTCACATGCACAACAGATATGATATAACATCGTAAATTGGGTCTTACTATGGCTGATCTTTCATCAGAATGTTGATCAAAGTGTCCTTTGTCAAGATGAGTTGTTGGTTCCGTTCAGAATTGTTCCTTTCCCACTCCATTTAGCACAGGTACTGGTCGAGTGGCACGGATCTCTCAAACGTAAATAAAATCAGACAACGGAACACCACAAAACTCCCGAAAAAATTCAAATAATCTGATTAAACTATATTGAAAAAACATACATTACGATGATCTGGTCACATGTATCAAACAAACTTCGAGACGGAGATAGTTTTCATCCATAATGGCCGCACAACAGAAGACAATCGCAGCTACAAGTTGCACGATTTAGAGAACCGGAAGTTGTCGGTCACGCCAAAGAATTAGCTCTCATTTCACGTCAGTCCCAGATAAACAAGATATTTTTCCTCTGACGTCCTCTTGACACCCAGAGGAAGGCCAATGAGGTGTGTTTCGGGTCATAGGGGGCACGACCATATATAGGCAGAGCGTTGAAGCTGGCATACACATCTTGCTTTTTTCTTCTTGGTCATGGAAAGTGCTGTCAAATGACTTCTGTATCACTCAGAGACAAAATTGAAACGGTTTTAGAAACTAGAGATTGTTTTCTTTCCAATGGTATTATTTATATGCATATAGTAAGAGAAATAATTGAATAAGAGGCAGTTTAATCTGTAGAGCAAATTATGCTAATGGGAAAATAGCACCCCCTGTATTCTCAAGAAGTTAATGCAACCGCTGTGTCAGATTTCAAAAAAACTTACGGAAAAAGCAATAATCTGAGACGGCACTCAGAAAGAAAATAAAATTATCAGATTTTTTTTTTTTATCCGCCATGTTGGAGTCAACAGAAATCAGAAATTACAATATAAATATTCCCTTACCTTTGATGATCTTCATCAGAATGCACTCCCAGGAATCCTAGTTCCACAATAAATTGTTGTTTTGTTCGATAATGTCCATCATTTATGTCCAAGTAGCTACTTTTGTTAGCACGTTTAGTACACATATCCAAACGCTCGTGCAGGTCCCGCATAACTTCGGACACAAACTTCAAAAAGTTATATTACAGGTCGAAGAAACATTTCAAACTAAGTATAGAATCAAACTAAGTACAGAATCAATCTTTAGGATGTTTTCATCATAAATCTTCAATAACGTTCCAACCGGAGAATTCCTTTGTGTCTATAGAAGTAATGGAACGCAAGTCGCTACCATGTGAAATGCGCTTGACCAGGAACTGGCTCTCTGCCAGTAACCTGACTCTTTCAGCTCTTATTCAGCCCCACAACACAGTAGAAGCCTCATTCAAGTTTCTAAAGACGGTTAACATCTAGTGGAAGCCGTAGGAAGTGCAAACAGATCCATATCCTACTGTGCATTCAATAGGGACTGAGTTGAAAAATCGACTAACCTCAGATATCCCACTTCCTGGTTGGATTTTTCTCAGGATTTTGCCTGCCATATCAAATCAAATCAAATCAAATTTATTTATATAGCTGATAGGGTACATCAGCTGATATCTCAAAGTGCTGTACAGAAAGCCTAAAACCCCAAACAGCAAGCAATGCAGGTGTAGAAGCACCTGCATATGAGTTCTGTTATAATCACAGACATAATTCAAACACTTTTAGAAACTTCAGAGTGTTTTCTATCCAATAGTAATAATAAAATGCATATATTAGCATCTGGGACAGAGTAGGAGGCAGTTCACTCTGGGCACGCTATTCATCCAAAAGTGAAAATGCTGCCCTCTATCCCCAAAAAGTTAACAATTTTGGTTACTACATGATTCCATATGTGTTATTTCATAGTTTTGATTTATTCAAAATAATTCTACAATATAGAAAATAGTACTAATAAAGAAAAACCCTTGAATGAGCAGGTGTTCTAAAACTTTTGATTGGTACTGTATGTGCTATACATTATTGTTTGGGGGGTAATGTGAAACATGGCCTTTAAACTTTAAACACGTTCTGTCATACTGAATGCAGCCCAGGCAAATACAACTGATCAACGCGCCGTGGCATTGATCAACCAGTGGTGTGTTAGATACCACCCACATACGTTGGCTTGACACTCATTATCATATTGGAGGAAGAAATACAAAAATAACTGAACAAACATATAAACGCAACGTGTAAAGTGTCGGTCCCATGTTTTATGAACTGAAATAAAAGATACCAGAAATGTTTCATAAGAAACACAAAAATCTTGCACTCAAATGTTTACAGTTGGCTGTTTAGATTTTTGTTGTCATTGTTGTCTTTTGTTGTTGCATCGTGGTTGTAAGTTGTTTCCTTTGTTTTTGTCTTTTGTTCTTTTTATTGGTTGTTGGCACATTGGGTGGTTTTGGTTGAGTTGGACAGTGGCTTGGGGGGGATTTTTTTTCTCCCGGTGGTGATTGTGGGGTGGATTGTTGAGGGGAAGCTCTCGATGGGAACTGTAGGGGGATCTAGGATGGTTTGTGGCCTGGCGGATGGGAGCTTGGACCGAGGGGCCGAGAGGTTGTAGGTTCTGGTCCCCGATTCGATCTGTTCTTGTGCCCTTGGGCGGGGGTGCTTGACCCTGGTTGCTCCTGTGGGTCTCTCTAGATGGGAGTCTGTTAGATGACTAATGTAATGTAAATGGTTCTGTAGGTCTCTCTAGATGGGAGTCTGTTAGATGACTAATGTAATGTACATGGTTCTGTGGTTCTCTCTAGATGGGAGTCTGTTCGATGACTAATATAATATAAATGGTTCTGTAGGTTTCTCTGGATGGGAGTCTGCTAGATAACTAATGTAAATGGTTCTGTAGGTCTCTCTAGATGGGAGTCTGCTAGATGACTAATGTAATGTACATGGTTCTGTGGGTCTCTCTAGATGGGAGTCTGTTAGATGACTAATGTAAATGGTTCTGTAGGTCTCTCTAGATGGGAGTCTGCTAGATGACTAATGTAATGTAAATGGTTCTGTAGGTCTCTCTAGATGGGAGTCTGTTAGATGACTAATGTAAATGGTTCTGTAGGTCTCTCTAGATGGGAGTCTGCTAGATGACTAATGTAATGTAAATGGTTCTGTAGGTCTCTCTGGATGGGAGTCTGTTAGATGACTAATGTAATGTAAATGGTTCTGTAGGTCTCTCTAGATGGGAGTCTGTTAGATGACTAATGTAATGTACATGGTTCTGTGGTTCTCTCTAGATGGGAGTCTGTTAGATGACTAATGTAATGTAAATGGTTTTGTAGGTTTCTCTGGATGGGAGTCTGCTAGATGACTAATGTAAATGGTTCTGTGGGTCTCTCTAGATGGGAGTCTGTTATATGACTAATGTAAATGGTTCTGTAGGTCTCTCTAGATGGGAGTCTGTTATATGACTAATGTAAATGGTTCTGTAGGTCTCTCTAGATGGGAGTCTGTTAGATGACTAATGTAATGTACATGGTTCTGTTGGTCTCTCTAGATGGGAGTCTGCTAGATGACTAATGTAAATGGTTCTGTAGGTCTCTCTAGATGGGAGTCTGTTAGATGACTAATGTAATGTAAATGGTTATGTAGGTCTCTCTAGATGGGAGTCTGTTAGATGACTAATGTAATGTAAATGGTTATGTAGGTCTCTCTAGATGGGAGTCTGCTAGATGACTATTGTAAATGGTTCTGTAGGTCTCTCTAGATGGGAGTCTGTTAGATGACTAATGTAAATGGTTCTGTTGGTCTCTAGATGGGAGTCTGTTAGATGACTAATGTAAATGGTTCTGTGGGTCTCTCTAGATGGGAGTCTGTTAGATGACTAATGTAATGTAAATGGTTCTGTAGGTCTCTCTAGATGGGAGTCTGCTAGATGACTAATGTAATGTAAATGGTTATGTAGGTCTCTCTGGATGGGAGTCTGCTAGATGACTAATGTAATGCAAATGGTTCTGTAGGTCTCTCTGGATGGGAGTCTGCTAGATGACTAATGTAATGTAAATGGTTCTGTAGGTCTCTCTAGATGGGAGTCTGTTAGATGACTATTGTAAATGGTTCTGTAGGTCTCTCTGGATTGGAGCATCTGCTAGATGACTGAATGTGATGTAAATGTTGAGCGGCTTCACTGCAAGTACATTGCATGTTTTAAAATGCAATAAATAAATGGACGCCAATGAACTTGAACCACTACAGCCCTGTCGATTATGGATGGAGGCGTGCTCTCCCCTCTTTCTCCTGTAGTGAACGGTCAGCTCCTTGGTCTTACTGATTTTGAGGCAGAGGTTGTTGTCCTGACACCAAACTGCTAAGCATCTGACCTTTTCCCTGCTCTGATCGTCGCCAGTGATCAGTCCTACCACCGTCATTTCCAACAAACTTGATGATGGTGTTGGAGTCTTGCGCGGCCACCCGGTCGTAGATGGACAGGGAGTACAGGAGGGGACTAAGCACCAGATCACCCCCCTGAGCAGCAAGGTCACCCGTGAAGTCAGTATTCGACATCCATCCATGTCTGAGGATGTCGGGAGATGACGTGGAAACTGTCCACTAGGGGGTAACGGTGAGAGCAGTTTTGTTGTGGACAGGAATGGTGGATGTGCGTAAGAATCTGCCTCTGGTGCAAAAGGTTGCATGTTTAAATCCAGTGATATAACTTTTTTTTAAATTGGGGGGGGATAAGATTTCAGCGTTATTGCCTAAACTTAACCTTAAACACTTCTACATTTGATGTTTGAGAAACATGAATGAACTTCTTATTCTGACCGTGAGACTGTGAGACTGTGAGAGCCCCCCGTGTTGAGGGTCAGTGTGGCGGAGGTGATGTTGCCTACCCTCACCACCTGGTGCCGGTCCGACAGGAAGTCCAGGATCCAGTTGCAGAGTGAGGTGTTCTGTCCCAGGGTCCCTAGCTTGGTGATGAGCTTTGAGGGCACTATGGTGTTGAATGCTGATCTGTAGTCTATGAATAGCAGTAGTCACATAGTTACTTCCCCTCTTGTCCAGGTGGGTGAGGGCAGTGTGAAGTACAATTGAGATTGCGTCATCTGTGGATCTGTTGGGGGGGTATGAGAATTGGAGTGGGTCCAGGGTGTCCTGGATGATGGAATTGATGTGTGTCATCACTAGCCTTTCAAAGCACTTCATAAATACAGCGCTGCAGGGCGATAGTCATTCAGGCAGGTTACCTTGGAGTTCTTGGGACAACAACGGTGGTCATGTTGAAACATGTTGGGATTTCAGACTGGGACAAGTAGAGATTGAAAATGTCAGTGAAGACACTTGCGAGCTGGTCTGCTCATGCTTTGAGAACACTCTCTTATATTCAGTCTGGTCCAGCGGCCTTGCGAGTGTCAACTAGAACCAGTTATCCGGAACAACAGGGGATTTCACGAAAGACTCAGTGTTGTTTTCCTCGAAGCGAGCATAAAAGGCATTTAGCTTGTTTGGGAGTTCTGCATCACTGGGCATCTCACGGCTGGGTTTCCCTTTGTAATCCTTTGTCGTCTGCAAGCCCTGCCATATCCAACTTCCTCCTGTAATGTCCTCTTGCATGTTTGATGTCTCATCGGAGGTCGTAGTGGGTTTTCTTGTATGCGTCCATGTCCGTGTCCCGTTTCTTATAAGTGGTAACTCTAGCCTTTAGCCCTGATACTGCCTGTAATCCTTGTTTTTTTGTTTTGCCCACCGGAAATGCTGTCTCGGGGTGAGCAGGCTCTTGTTTGTTGATGGCCCCATACAGTTTGTTGAATGCCAAAGGGGTGGTGGCTTGTGGATGGACGTAGACAGCCGTGATAATTACGGATGAGAACTCTCTTGGTAGATTAAAGGGACTACAGTTTACCATGAGGTATTCTATATCAGGTAGATTAAAGGGTCTTCAGTTTACCATGAGTTATTCTATATCAGGTAGATTAAAGGGTCTATATCAGGTAAATTAAAGGGTCTACAGTTTACCATGAGGTATTCTATATCAGGTAGATTAAAGGGTCTACAGTTTACCATGAGGTATTCTATATCAGGTAGATTAAAGGGTCTACAGTTTACCATGAGGTATTCTATATCAGGTAGATTAAAGGGTCTGCAGTTTACCATGAGGTATTCTATATCAGGTAGATTAAAGGGTCTACAGTTTACCATGAGGTATTCTATATCAGGTAGATTGAAGGGTCTACAGTTTACCATGAGTTATTCTATATCAGGTAGATTAAAGGGTCTATATCAGGTAAATTAAAGGGTCTACAGTTTACCATGAGGTATTCTATATCAGGTAGATTAAAGGGTCTACAGTTTACCATGAGGTATTCTATATCAGGTAGATTAAAGGGTCTTCAGTTTACCATGAGTTATTCTATATCAGGTAGATTAAAGGGTCTATATCAGGTAAATTAAAGGGTCTACAGTTTACCATGAGGTATTCTATATCAGGTAGATTAAAGGGTCTACAGTTTACCATGAGGTATTCTATATCAGGTAGATTAAAGGGTCTGCAGTTTACCATGAGGTATTCTATATCAGGTAGATTAAAGGGTCTACAGTTTACCATGAGGTATTCTATATCAGGTAGATTAAAGGGTCTGCAGTTTACCATGAGTTATTCTATATCAGGTAGATTAAAGGGTCTATATCAGGTAAATTAAAGGGTCTACAGTTTACCATGAGGTATTCTATATCAGGTAGATTAAAGGGTCTACAGTTTACCATGAGGTATTCTATATCAGGTAGATTAAAGGGTCTTCAGTTTACCATGAGTTATTCTATATCAGGTAGATTAAAGGGTCTATATCAGGTAAATTAAAGGGTCTACAGTTTACCATGAGGTATTCTATATCAGGTAGATTAAAGGGTCTGCAGTTTACCATGAGGTATTCTATATCAGGTAGATTAAAGGGTCTACAGTTTACCATGAGGTATTCTATATCAGGTAGATTAAAGGGTCTACAGTTTACCATGAGGTATTCTATATCAGGTAGATTAAAGGGTCTGCAGTTTACCATGAGGTATTCTATATCAGGTAGATTAAAGGGTCTACAGTTTACCATGAGGTATTCTATATCAGGTAGATTAAAGGGTCTACAGTTTACCATGAGGTATTCTATATCAGGTAGATTAAAGGGTCTACAGTTTACCATGAGGTATTCTATATCAGGTAGATTAAAGGGTCTGCAGTTTACCATGAGGTATTCTATATCAGGTAGATTGAAGGGTCTACAGTTTACCATGAGTTATTCTATATCAGGTAGATTAAAGGGTCTATATCAGGTAAATTAAAGGGTCTACAGTTTACCATGAGGTATTCTATATCAGGTAGATTAAAGGGTCTACAGTTTACCATGAGGTATTCTATATCAGGTGAACCAAAGCTCCAGATTTCCTTCACACTGGAAGCAGCACACCAGTTGTTGTTTATGAAGAGGCACACCTCTCCTCCTTTGGACTTACCCCGAGGCCGCCTTCGTCCGATTGAAACCACTGAGTTCTACGTAGAAAGAGTCATCCAGCCACGTCTCTGCAAGGCAGCTGTTCAAGTCTCTCTGATGGGAGACTCTCGAACTAATCTCATCCATCTTATTCTCCAGTGACTGGACATTTGCCAAATGAACGGAGAAGAGAGCCGGATGTTTTTTTTAAACTTTGTCTCAGTCTCACCAGGACGCCGGCTTGTCTACCAGGACGCCGGCTTGTCTACCAGGACGCCGGCTTGTCTACCAGGACGCCGGCTTGTCTACCAGGACGCCGGCTTGTCTACCAGGACGCCGGCTTGTCTACCAGGACGCCGGCTTGTCTACCAGGACGCCGGCTTGTCTACCAGGACGCCGGCTTGTCTACCAGGACGCCGGCTTGTCTACCAGGACGCCGGCTTGTCTACCAGGACGCCGGCTTGTCTACCAGGACGCCGGCTTGTCTACCAGGACGCCGGCTTGTCTACCAGGACGCCGGCTTGTCTACCAGGACGCCGGCTTGTCTACCAGGACGCCGGCTTGTCTACCAGGACGCCGGCTTGTCTATCAGGACGCCGGCTTGTCTACCAGGACGCCGGCTTGTCTACCAGGACGCCGGCTTGTCTACCAGGACGCCGGCTTGTCTACCAGGACGCCGGCTTGTCTACCAGGACGCCGGCTTGTCTACCGCGTCTACGCCCGCCCATGAAACATGGTAACACTAACCTTAAATCTCCAGGTTCCAATGTTCGACAAGTGGAACGAATGAACATCTCCGGTTGACTGCTTTCAACAAGGTCCTCTTTCTCAGCCCGAATGAGAAACGATATATTTGACCACAAGATGCATGAGACATCACTTCAGAAATGTCTCTATCCATATGATGAATGTTTAGCGCATGCATGCGCATACACACACACGCATACACACACACACACACACACACACACACACACACACACATACACATACACATACACACACACTCTTCTCTCTCTCTCTATAATTGATGTCTTTTAATCAGAGAGCAGTAGACGGTAGAGGAATGTTGCCTCAAACACAGTCATCAAGGTCTAACCATTCCCTGAACATGTTTACACTGTATCACATACCGGGAAAAAGGAACAAGTATAGATGGAGGATGGAGGGGGAGAGAAGGAGGGAGGATGGAGGGGGAGAGAATGAAAAAGAAGAGAGGGAGGATGGAGGGGGAGAGAATGAGAAAGAAGAGAGGGAGGATGGAGGGGGAGAGAATGAGAATGAAGAGAGGGAGGATGGAGGGGGAGAGAATGAGAATTAAGAGAGGGAGGATGGAGGGGGAGAGAATGAGAAACAAGAGAGGGAGGATGGAGGGGGAGAGAATGAGAAAGTAGAGAGGGAGGATGGAGGGGGAGAGAATGAGAAACAAGAGAGGGAGGATAGAGGGGGAGAGAATGAGAAAGAAGAGAGGGAGGATGGAGGGGGAGAGAATGAGAAAGTAGAGAGGGAGGATGGAGGGGGAGAGAATGAGAAAGAAGAGAGGGAGGATGGAGGGGGAGAGAATGAGAAAGAAGAGAGGGAGGATGGAGGGGGAGAAAATGAGAAAGAAGAGAGGGAGGATGGAGGGGGAGAGAATGAGAAAGTAGAGAGGGAGGATGGAGGGGGAGAGAATGAGAAAGAAGGGAGTGAGGATGGAGGGGGAGAGAATGAGAAAGTAGAGAGGGAGGATGGAGGGGGAGAGAATGAGAAAGAAGAGAGGGAGGATGGAGGGGGAGAGAATGAGAAAGTAGAGAGGGAGGATGGAGGGGGAGAGAATGAGAAAGAAGAGAGGGAGGATGGAGGGGGAGAGAATGAGAAAGAAGAGAGGGAGGATGGAGGGGGAGAGAGAGAATGAGAAAGAAGAGAGGGAGGATGGAGGGGGAGAGAATGAGAAAGTAGAGAGGGAGGATGGAGGGGGAGAGAATGAGAAAGTAGAGAGGGAGGATGGAGGGGGAGAGAATGAGAAAGTAGAGGGAGGATGGAGGGGGAGAGAATGAGACAGAAGAGAGGGAGGATGGAGGGGGAGAGAATGAGAAAGAAGAGAGGGAGGATGGAGGGGGAGAGAATGAGAAAGTAGAAAGGGAGGATGGAGGGGGAGAGAATGAGAATGAAGAGAGGGAGGATGGAGGGGGAGAGAATGAGAAAGAAGAGAGGGAGGATGGAGAGGGAGAGAATGAGAAAGAAGAGAGGGAGATTGGAGGGGGAGAGAATGAGAAAGTAGAGAGGGAGGATGGAGGGGGAGAGAATGAGAAAGAAGAGATGGAGGATGGAGGGGGAGAGAATGAGAAAGAAGAGAGGGAGGATGGAGGGAGAGAGAATGAGAAAGAAGAGAGGGAGGATGGAGGGGGAGAGAATGAGAAAGAAGAGATGGAGGATGGAGGGGGAGAGAATGAGAAAGAAGAGAGGGAGGATGGAGGGGGAGAGAATGAGAAAGAAGAGAGGGAGGATGGAGGGGGAGAGAATGAGAAAGAAGAGAGGGAGGATGGAGGGGGAGAGAATGAGAAAGAAGAGAGGGAGGATGGAGGGGGAGAGAATGAGAAAGAAGAGAGGGAGGATGGAGGGAGAGAGAATGAGAAAGTAGAGAGGGAGGATGGAGGGGGAGAGAATGAGAAAGAAGAGAGGGAGGATGGAGGGGGAGAGAATGAGACAGAAGAGAGGGAGGATGGAGGGGGAGAGAATGAGAATGAAGAGAGGGAGGATGGAGGGGGAGAGAATGAGAAAGAAGAGAGGGAGGATGGAGGGGGAGAGAATGAGAAAGAAGAGAGGGAGGATGGAGGGGTAGAGAATGAGAAAGAAGAGAGGGAGGATGGAGGGGGAGAGAATGAGAAAGAAGAGAGGGAGGATGGAGGGGGAGAGAATGAGAAAGAAGAGAGGGAGGATGGAGGGAGAGAGAATGAGAAAGAAGAGAGGGAGGATGGAGGGGGAGAGAATGAGAAAGAAGAGAGGGAGGATGGAGGGTGAGAGAATGAGAAAGTAGAGAGGGAGGATGGAGGGGGAGAGAATGAGAAAGTAGAGAGGGAGGATGGAGGGGGAGAGAATGATAAACAAGAGAGGGAGGATGGAGGGGGAGAGAATGAGAAAGAAGAGAGGGAGGATGGAGGGGGAGAGAATGAGAAAGAAGAGAGGGAGGATGGAGGGGGAGAGAATGAGAAAGAAGAGAGGGAGGATGGAGGGGGAGAGAATGAGAAAGAAGAGAGGGAGGATGGAGGGAGAGAGAATGAGAAAGTAGAGAGGGAGGATGGAGGGGGAGAGAATGAGAAAGAAGAGAGGGAGGATGGAGGGAGAGAGAATGAGAAAGTAGAGAGGGAGGATGGAGGGGGAGAGAATGAGAAAGTAGAGAGGGAGGATGGAGGGGGAGAGAATGAGAAACAAGAGAGGGAGGATGGAGGGGGAGAGAATGAGAAAGAAGAGAGGGAGGATGGAGGGGGAGAGAATGAGAATGAAGAGAGGGAGGATGGAGGGGGAGAGAATGAGAAAGTAGAGAGGGAGGATGGAGTGGGAGAGAATGAGAAAGAAGAGAGGGAGGATGGAGGGGGAGAGAATGAGAATGAAGAGAGGGAGGATGGAGGGGGAGAGAATGAGAAAGAAGAGAGGGAGGATGGAGGGGGAGAGAATGAGAAAGAAGAGAGGGAGGATGGAGGGTGAGAGAATGAGAAAGAAGAGAGGGAGGATGGAGGGGGAGAGAATGAGAAAGAAGAGATGGAGGATGGAGGGGGAGAGAATGAGAAAGAAGAGAGGGAGGGTGGAGGGGGAGAGAATGAGACAGAAGAGAGGGAGGATGGAGGGGGAGAGAATGAGAAAGTAGAGAGGGAGGATGGAGGGGGAGAGAATGAGAAACAAGAGAGGGAGGATGGAGGGGGAGAGAATGAGAAAGAAGAGAGGGAGGATGGAGGGGGAGAGAATGAGAAAGAACAGAGGGAGGATGGAGGGGGAGAGAATGAGAAAGAAGAGAGGGAGGATGGAGGGGGAGATAATGAGAAAGAAGAGAGGGAGGATGGAGGGGGAGAGAATGAGAAAGAACAGAGGGAGAATGGAGGGGGAGAGAATGAGAAAGAAGAGAGGGAGGATGGAGGGGGAGAGAATGAGAAAGAAGAGAGGGAGGATGGAGGGGGAGAGAATGAGAAAGAAGAGAGGGAGGATGGAGGGGGAGAGAATGAGAAAGAAGAGAGGGAGGATGGAGGGGGAGAGAATGAGAAAGAACAGAGGGAGGATGGAGGGGGAGAGAATGAGAAAGAAGAGAGGGAGGATGGAGGGGGAGAGAAGGAGACAGAAGAGAGGGAGTGTGGAGGGGGAGAGAATGACAAAGAGGAGAGGGAGGATGGAGGGGGAGAGAATGAGAAAGAACAGAGGGAGGATGGAGGGGGAGAGAATGAGAAAGAAGAGAGGGAGGATGGAGGGGGAGATAATGAGAAAGAAGAGAGGGAGGATGGAGGGGGAGAGAATGAGAAAGAAGAGAGGGAGGATGGAGGGGGAGAGAATGAGAATTAAGAGAGGGAGGATGGAGGGGGAGAGAATGAGAAAGAAGAGAGGGAGGATGGAGGGGGAGAGAATGAGACAGAAGAGGGGGAGGATGGAGGGGGAGAGAATGAGAAAGAAGAGAGGGGGGATGGAGGGGGGGAGAATGAGAACGAAGAGAGGGAGGATGGAGGGGGAGAGATTGAGAAAGAAGAGAGGGAGGATGGAGGGGGAGAGAATGAGAAAGAAGAGAGGGAGGATGGAGGGGGAGAAAATGAGAAAGACAGAGTGATACGTTTGTGCTAATAATCTCTCCTTTCTCCTGAAGTGTGCACTCGTTCACTACTCCACCACAAGGGAATGAGGAAGTGAGGGAAAGAGAGTGAATCCCAAATCACCGCCTTGCCCTCGCCCCTCGGCGTTCACACGCACCCCTGCCATTTGCACAGAGGGTGTTAGGGACTAATTAGACCCTCAGATCGCCTTGGTGACCGAGCCAGCAAGGCTGCAGGCTTCAGAGCGAAATGATATCCCAACATGCACTGCAATATGTTTGGAGTTTGTGCAATTTCATAAAAAAAGTATGGAGAGTCATTGCCACGTGCATTTGTTTATGTCTGGTTTCAAAACTTGATAAATGTAACATATGAAATACCTCCCAAATTAAATGTTTAGCTTTTACTGAGGTTTAAATCTTGTGAAACAACAGGGGGGGATTTGTTCATTTGAGTTTCATGCTTGTGTTATTCTCTAAAA
This sequence comes from Salvelinus alpinus, assembly GCF_045679555.1. NCBI lineage: Eukaryota > Metazoa > Chordata > Actinopteri > Salmoniformes > Salmonidae > Salvelinus > Salvelinus alpinus. The sequence goes on along the minus strand of NC_092093.1, from coordinate 5,139,185 downwards.
GTGCATCATTAAAGACAGAAGTGTGTCTTGAAGTTGAAGGTATATTAATTACCTCGCCCCTCTCTGGAAGTCTGAGTTTCATCAGCAACACGTGACCGCTGAGGGACCTCCGAGTTTCATCAGCAACACGTGACCGCTGAGGGACCTCCGAGTTTCATCAGCAACACGTGACCGCTGAGGGCCCTCTGAGTTTCATCAGCAACACGTGACCGCTGAGGGACCTCCGAGTTTCATCAGCAACACGTGACCGCTGAGGGACCTCCGAGTTTCATCAGCAACACGTGACCGCTGAGGGACCTCCGAGTTTCATCAGAAACACGTGACCGCTGAGGGCCCTCCAAGTGACTTGGTTCGGGGAGAGAGAGTCAGTTTCCCTAGGCATGGTGGGTAAGAGTGTCTGCTTTGATTCCACTGTCCGTGATTGGTCTGAACTGGGACAGCTCGTTATGCTCGTTAAGTGTGTGTTCAGGCTTATAATTGGAAGATTTAGGGCTGGGGAGGAGTCAGGAGTCACATGCAATTTGGGGTTGGGGAGAGAGAGGGGTTTTTGGCGTAGTGATCACACACACACGCACACAAACACACAGTAAGGTCAATGTTAGCAGAGGGCAGGGGCGCCCGGTTAAATGGTGTTTGCCCAGGTGGGGGTAATTACCCTAGGGCGGGGTGTGTGTTCGTGTGTGTGTGTGATTGCTCTCTCTGAGTCTATCCAGGACTGTTTGGATTAGGAAGATATGAATCAGACTTGTTTTCACTTCACTTCACTTCACCTCTCTCTCTCTCTCTCTCTGTCTCTCTCTCTCTCTGTCTCTCTCTGTCTCTCTCTGTCTCTCTCTGTCTCTCTCTAGGTCTCTGTCTCTCTCTCTCTCTCTGTCTCTGTCTCTCTCTGTCTTCCTACTCCTCCTCCTCCTCACTATCTATCTCGGTACCTTTCTGTCGCTCACTTTCTCAATATCCAACTCTCTCTCTCTCAATTCAATTCAATTCAATTGACTTTATTGACATGGCAAGTTATTATTACTTACATTGTCAAAGTATACATATCGAAAAATTTAAATAAAATATATATGTATATATATATATATACACAAAATATATATATATTTATATATAAATAAATGGTGGGACTAACAGCAATAATAATAGTAGTAGTGGACATGGGATTACCATTAATAACAGCTACAACAACAATATTAATCAGAACAACAATACATTAAAGCAACAGTAGTAGACCAGTGTCAACATGGCTGAGAAGACACATGACCTGGTACGAAAGACAAAACAAAACTAAGCTAAATGGGAAATATTATCAACATTACTTTGCATTTTTCACTGGCTGTCCCTCAGGCTGTGGCAGGAGGACACATATTTGGCTGCCAAAACTGCACATTTTGGCTTTTCACCCAATAAATATTTTATTTTTTCTTCATCTTTTATAGTTTCAAATTCTTTGTATTGAATTATAATTTTGGGAAAGAAATATGCTCTTAGGTCTGAGTATTTGTCACAGTGTAGTAGGATGAACACTCAATACTATCCCTGGTGGGGGTTAAATAATGGAACACCCAATACTATCCATGGTGGGGGTTAAATAATGGAACACTCAATACTATCCATGGTAGGGGTTAAATAATGGAACACTCAATACTATCCCTGGTGGGGGTTAAATAATGGAACACCCAATACTATCCATGGTGGGGGTTAAATAATGGAACACTCAATACTATCCCTGGTGGGGGTTAAATAATGGAACACCCAATACTATCCATGGTAGGGTTAAATAATGGAACACTCAATACTATCCCTGGTGGGGGTTAAATAATGGAACACTCAATACTATCCCTGGTGGGGGTTAAATAATGGAACACTCAATACTATCCCTGGTAGGGTTTAATAATGGAAGACTCAATACTATCCATGGTGGGGGTTAAATAATGGAACACTCAATACTATCCCTGGTGGGGGTTAAATAATGAACACTCAATACTATCCATGGTGGGGGTTAAATAATGGAACACCCAATACTATCCATGGTAGGGATTGTAATAATGGAACACTCAATACTATCCCTGGTGGGGGTTAAATAATGGAAAACCCAATACTATCCATGGTGGGGGTTAAATAATGGAACACCCAATAATATCCATGGTAGGGATGAATAATGGAACACTCAATACTATCCATGGTAGGGATTGTAATAATGGAACACCCAATACTATCCCTGGTAGGGATTGAATAATGGAACACTCAATACTATCCATGGTAGGGATTGTAATAATGGAACACCCAATACTATCCATGGTGGGGGTTAAATAATGGAACACTCAATACTATCCATGGTAGGGATGAATAATGGAACACTCAATACTATCCATGGTAGGGATTGTAATAATGGAACACTCAATACTATCCATGGTAGGGATTGAATAATGGAACACCCAATACTATCCCTGGTAGGGATTGAATAATGGAACACTCAATACTATCCATGGTAGGGATGAATAATGGAACACTACTACTATCCATGGTAGGGATGAATAATGTAACACTACTAATATCCATGGAGTGGGGTTAAATAATGGAACACTCAATACTATCCATAGTGGGGGTTAAATAATGGAACACTCAATACTATCCATGGTGGGGGTTAAATAATGGAACACTCAATACTATCCCTGGTAGGGTTAAATAATGGAACACTCAATACGATCCCTGGTAGGGTTAAATAATGGAACACTCAATACGATCCCTGGTAGGGTTAAATAATGGAACACTCAATACTATCCATGGTGGGGGTTAAATAATGGAACACTCAATACTATCCATGGTGGGGGTTAAATAATGGAACACTCAATACTATCCATGGTAGGGTTAAATAATGGAACACTCAATACGATCCCTGATAGGGTTAAATAATGGAACACTCAATACTATCCATGGTGGGGGTTAAATAATGGAACACTCAATACTATCCCTGGTGGGGGTTAAATAATGGAACACCCAATACTATCCATGGTAGGGTTAAATAATGGAACACTCAATACGATCCCTGGTAGGGTTAAATAATGGAACACTCAATACTATCCCTGGTGGGGGTTAAATAATGGAACACTCAATACTATCCCTGGTGGGGGTTAAATAATGGAACACTCAATACTATCCATGGTAGGGTTAAATAATGGAACACTCAATACTGTCCATGGTGGGGTTAAATAATGGAACACTCAATACTATCCATGGTGGGGGTTAAATAATGGAACACTCAATACTATCCCTGGTGGGGATTGTAATAATGGAACACTCAATACTATCCATGGTGGGGGTTAAATAATGGAACACTCAATACTATCCATGGTAGGGATGAATAATGGAACACTCAATACTATCCATGGTGGGGATTTAATAATGGAACACTCAATACTATCCATGGTGGGGATTGTAATAATGGAACACTCAATACTATCCATGGTGGGGGTTAAATAATGGAACACTCAATACGATCCCTGGTAGGGTTAAATAATGGAACACTCAATACTATCCATGGTGGGGGTTAAATAATGGAACACTCAATACTATCCCTGGTGGGGGTTAAATAATGGGGGTTGACTTTGAAATCTGGACAGTAAAGTATCTAACAGTCTGGGAATGTAAAAATAATTAATTAATTCAATTTCCACTGAATTACCACAGTGAATTATTGTAATGTTTGTTTATTTGTCAATTTATCCCATAAAGGATGGGTTGCAAACTGACAATTTGACATAAATAAAATGTAATTCTTTAATTCATTAATTCATTTAAATCAATACTCTTTGGGAAGGCTTTCCACTCGATGTTGGAACATTGCTTGATTTCATTCAGCCATAAGAGCATTAGTGAGGTCAGGGACTGATGTTAGGCGATTAGGCCTGGCTCGCAGTCAGCGTTTAGTTCATGCCAAAGGTGTTTGATGAGGGGGTTAAATAATGGAACACTCAATACGATCCCTGGTAGGGTTAAATAATGGAACACTCAATACTATCCATGGTGGGGGTTAAATAATGGAACACTCAATACTATCCCTGGTGGGGGTTAAATAATGGAACACCCAATACTATCCATGGTAGGGTTAAATAATGGAACACTCAATACGATCCCTGGTAGGGTTAAATAATGGAACACTCAATACTATCCCTGGTGGGGGTTAAATAATGGAACACTCAATACTATCCCTGGTGGGGGTTAAATAATGGAACACTCAATACTATCCATGGTAGGGTTAAAGAATGGAACACTCAATACTGTCCATGGTGGGGGTTAAATAATGGAACACTCAATACTATCCATGGTGGGGGTTAAATAATGGAACACTCAATACTATCCATGGTAGGGATGAATAATGGAACACTCAATACTATCCATGGTGGGGATTGAAGTCAGGGCTCTGTGGAGGCCAGTCAAGTTCTTCCACAACAATCTCGACTAACCATTTCTGTATGGGCCTCGCTTTTCGTACGGGGGCATTGTCATGCTGAAACAGGAAAGGGCCTTCCCTGAACTATTGCCACAAAGTTGGAGGCACAGAATCTTCTAGAATGTCATTGTATGCTGTAGCGTTAAGATTCCCCTTCCCTGGAACTAAGGGGCCCGAACCATGAAAAACAGCCCCAGACCATTATTCCTCCTCCACCAAACTTTACAGTTGGCACTATGCATTGGGGCAGGTAGCGTTCTCCTGTCATCTGCCAAAACCAGATACGTCCGTCGGACTGCCAGATGGTGAAGCGTGATTCATCACTACAGAGAACACGTTTCCACTGCTCCAGAGTCCAATGGCGGCGAGCTTTACACCACTCCAGCCGACGCTTGGCATTTTGGTGATCTTAGGCTTGTGTGCTCGGCCATGTAAACCCATTTCATGAAGCTCCCGACGAACAGTTATTGTGCTGACGTTGCTTCCAGAGGCAGTTTGGAACTCGGTAGTGAGTGTTTGAAACTGAGGACCGGCGACGTGTACGAGCTACGGCGCTCAGCGGTCCCGTTCTGTGAGCTTGTGTGGCCTACTACTTTGCGGTGTGTGTGTGTGTGTGTGTGTTTGTGTGTGTGTGTGTGTGTGTGTGTGTGTGTGTGTGTGTGTGTGTGTGTGTGTGTGTGTGTGTGTGTGTGTGTGTGTGTGTGTGTGTGTGTGTGTGTGTGTGTGTGTGTGTGTGTGTGTGTGTGTGTGTGTGTGTGTGTGTGTGTCTCTCTGTGTGTGTGTGTGTGTGTGTCATTATAGCCATTAAATGATTTGATCTCAATTAAGAGTCTGTCTCTCTCTACAGGGTAGCTTGACCTATACACTCCTAGAGTGAACTCTTTAATAACCACACACACACACACACACACGCACATCGTGACGTGCTCCCAAAACACAGACGGAGGCCACCACAGTCTGAGTTTTTTTTTACAAAGTGTCATTTTTTTTTAAATTTGCGCTTCATTGAACGGGAACACCTCGGAATTCCGAGCACACATGGGCTCAATTACTCCCAGGAATTAAAGTAGAGTCGGATATAAGGAAAATATTCTTCTAATCTCAGGGTGTTCCCAACTCGGGGTGTGAAGGGGAGAAACATGGGAGGGGGGGTTATAATTGGCACCAGGTTTGACCAGAAATGTGTCCCAAATAGCCCCACTAGGGCCCATGTGGCTCTGGTAAAAAGCAGTGCACTATACACAGAAATAGGATGCCATTTTAGGACGCATGCTATATCCATCCAGTGGTAGGGGTTTCTTAAAGGGGTTATTTTGGTTAAAAGGGCTATTTTGGTTGTACGTGAAAAAATGTCCGATTTTTTTCTGTTTTTTTTTCTTTAAACAGAAAGTTCTGCCTGATGTTATTGGAAACAGATGAGAGAGCATTCAACTACACCCAGGAGAGAGACAGAGACAGAGACAGAGACAGAGACAGAGACAGAGACAGAGACAGAGACAGAGACAGAGACAGACAGACAGACAGACAGACAGACAGACAGACAGACAGACAGACAGACAGACAGACAGACAGACTCTCTCTCTCTCTCTCTCTCTCTCTCTGTCTCTCTCTCTCTCTCTCACTGTCTCTCTCTCTCTCTGTGTCTCTCTCTCTCTGTGTCTCTCTCTCTCTGTGTCTCTCTCTCTCTCTCTCTCTCTCTCTCTCTCTCTCTCTCTCTCTCTCTCTCTCTCTCTCTCTCTCTCTCTCTCTCTCTGCATTATTTGGTGTTTTACGTTGTACACAGAGGATATTATTGCAGAATTCTGCATGCAGAGTCTCAAATTGGCGTTTGTCCCATTTAGTCAATTCTTGGATGGTGAGCAGACCCCAGACCTCACAACCATAAAGTGCAATGGGTTCTATAACTGATTCAAGTATTTTTTGCCAAATCGAAATTGGTATGTCAAATTTAATGTTCCTTTTGATGGCATAGAAGGCCCTTCTTGCCTTGTCTCTCAGATCATTCCCAGCTTTGTGGAAGTCACCTGGGGAGCTGATGTGTAGGCCGAGGTATGTATAGTTTTTTTGTGCTCTAGGGCAACGGTGTCTAGATGGAATTTGTATTTGTTGTGTTGGAGACTGGACCTTTTTTGGAACAGCATTTATTTTTTGTCTTACTGAGATTTACTGTCAGGGCCCAGGTCTGACTGGGCCCAGGTCTGTCTGAATCTTTGCAGAAGATCTAGGTGCTGCTGTAGGCCCTCCTTGGTTGGGGACAGAAGCACCAGATCATCTGCAAACAGTAGACGTTTGACTTCAGATTCTAGTAGGGTGAGGCCGGGTGCTGCAGTGTCACGACCCCCGCCGAGGGTGGCTCCGCTGTTCGGGCGGCGCTCGGCGGTCGTCGTCACCGGACTACTAGCCGCCACCGATCCCTTTTTCCCTTGTCTGTTGGTTTAGTCTTATTAGTTGCACCTGTTTCTTTTGATTTCTGGTCTATGTAAGCCTGTTAGGCCCGCTGGGGTTTGTGCGGGATTATTTTGTGTTCACTGTCGTTGTTGGATGTATTTTCTCTCCGGATCGTTTTGTGTGTTTGGGCGGGTCAGTGTTGCTGCGCCCTGTGTTTGGCGTGACCGTTTTTGTGACGGAGAAAATAAATCGTCTATTATTGAACCCTCTGCTCTCTGCGCCTGACTCCTACCTTCCACACCTAGTAACCCGTGACAATGCAGACTGTTCTAAGTGCCCTCGCCAATTCATTGATATATATGTTGAAGAGGGTGGGGCTTAAGCTGCATCCCTGTCTCACCCCCCGGCCCTGTGGAAAGAAATGTGTGTTTTTTGCCCACTTTTGTTGTTTGTGTACATGGATTTTATAATGTCGTATGTTTTTCCCCCAACGTCACTTTCCATCCATTTGCAAAGCAGGCCCTCATGACAAATTATGTCAAAAGCTTTTTTGAAATCAACACAGCATGAGAAGACTTGGCCTTTGTTTTGGTTTGTTTGTTTGTCAATTAGGGTGTGCAGGGTGAATACGTGGTCTGTCGTACGGTAATTTGGTAAAAAGCCAATTTGACATTTCCTCAGTATATTGTTTTCACTGAGGAAATATACGAGTCTGCTGTTAATGATAATGCAGAGTATTTTCCCAAGGTTACTGTTGACGCATATCCCACAGCAGTTATTGGTCAAATTTGTCTCCACTTTTGTGGATTGGGGTGATCAGTCCTTGGTTCCACATATTGGGGAAGATACCAGAGCTGAGGATGATGTTAAAGAGTTTAAGTATAGCCAATTGGAATTTGTGGTCTGTATATTTGATCATTTCATGTAGGATACCATCAACATCCCAGGCCTTTTTGGGTTGGAGGGTTTGTATTTTGTCCTGTAGTTCATTAAATGTAATTGGAGAATCCAGTGGGTTCTGGTAGTCTTCAATAGTTAGTTCTAAGATTTGTATTTGATCCTGTACATGTTTTTGCTGTTTGTTATAGAGACAAAAAGATTGGAGAAGTGGTTTATCCACACTTCTCCGTTTTGGATAGATAACTCTTCGTGTTTTTGTTTGTTTAGTGTTTTCCAATTTTCCCAGAAGTGGTTAGAGTCTATGGATTCTTCAATTACATTGAGCTGATTTCTGATTTCTTCTTTTTCCTTAGTGTATTTCTGTATTGTTTTAGTGATTCACCATAGTGAAGGTGTAGACTCAGGTTTTCTGCGTCTCTATGTTTTTGTTTGGACAGGTTTCTCAATTTCTTTATTAGGTTTTTGCATTCTTCATCAAACCATTTGTCATTGTTGTTCATTTTCTTAGGTTGTCTGCTTGAAATGTTTAGATTTGATAGGGATGCTGAGAGATAAAATATACTGTTTAGGTTTTCTACTGCCAAGTTTATACCTTCACTATTACAGTGGAACGTTCTGTCCAGGAAGTTGTCTAGAAGGGATTGAATTTGTTGTTGCCTAAATGTTTTTTGGTAGGTTTCCACACTACTTTCCTTCCATCTATAGTATTTATTAATATTACTCAGTTCCTTTGGCTTTGATGCCTCATGATTGAGTATTGCTCTGTTCAAGTAGACTGATTTTGCTGTGATCTGATAGGGGTGTCAGTGGGCTGACTGTGAACGCTCTGAGAGACTCTGGGTTGAGGCCAGTGATAAAGTAGTCTACAGTACTACTGCCAAGAGATGAGCTATAGGTGTACGTATCGTAGGAGCCTCTCCGAAGCCTATAATTTACTATGTACATTACCAACGTGCGACAGAGCTGCAGGAGTTGTGACCCATTTTTGTTGTTTATGTTGTCGTAGTTGTGTCTAGGGGGGCATATGGGGGAGGGAATGCTGTCACCTCCAGGTAGGTGAGGGGCTCCCGAGTGGTGCAGCTGTCTAAAGTAATGTATCTCAGTGCTAGAGGTGTCACTACAAACACTGGTTCGATTCCAGGCTGTATCACAACCGGCCGTGATTGGGAGTCCCATAGGGTGGCGCAAAATTGGCCTTGCGTCATTCGGGTTAGGGTTTGGCAGGGATAAGCCGTCACTGTAAACACTAATTTGTTCTTAACTGACTTGCCTTGGTTAATAACTAAGTTCTGACATTTAGGTCGCCACAGACTAGTACATGTCCCTGGGCCTGGAAATGATTGATCTCCCCATCCAGGATAGAGAAGCTGTCTTCATTAAAGTATGGGGATTCTAGTGGGGGTTATAGGTAGCACACAGGAAGCCATTTTCTCTGTTAAGATCATTTCCTTTTTAATTTCTAGCCAAATGTAAATTGTTCCTGTTTTGATTAATTTAATGGAATGAGTTAGGTCTGCTCTATACCAAATTAGCATACCCCCTGAGTCATCAGACTCGGTTGGACTATATAATGTGTGGCCAGGGTTTGTTTGGGGGGGGGGGGGGTATTAGCTGGGTGGGGTGTGGCTGGTGATGCTGTGGTCTGGGTGTAGGTCCTCTTGGTGTGGGTTCTCTGGGTGTAGGTCCTTCAGGAGGGTGTCTCGCTGGTCTGGCAGGGTCACATTCCCTCTCTCCCACCCTCTCCCTCTCTCCCACCCTCTCCCTCTCTCTCTCCCACCCTCTTTCTCTCTCTTTCTCTCCCACCCTCCCTCTCTCCCACCCCCCCTCTCTCTCTCCCACCCTCTCTCCCTCTCTCTCTCTCTCTCTCCCACCCTCTCCCTCTCTCTCCCACCCTCTCCCTCTCTCTCCCACCCTCTCCCTCTCTCTCTCCCACCCTCTTTCTCTCTCTTTCTCTCCCACCCTCCCTCTCTCCCACCCCCCCTCTCTCTCTCCCACCCTCTCTCCCTCTCTCTCTCTCTCTCTCTCTCCCACCCTCTCCCTCTCTCTCCCACCCTCTCCCTCTCTCTCCCACCCTCTCCCTCTCTCTCTCCCACCCTCTTTCTCTCTCTTTCTCTCCCACCCTCCCTCTCTCCCACCCCCCCTCTCTCTCTCCCACCCTCTCTCCCTCTCTCTCTCTCTCTCTCCCACCCTCTCCCTCTCTCTCCCACCCTCTCCCTCTCTCTCCCACCCTCTCCCTCTCTCTCTCCCTCCCTCTCCCCCCCTGAGTGTCTTCCTTGTTTTACTGGTAGTGTGGTGGATGGGACTACCAGCTCTCTGTAACCTAGAGGACAACCAGTGGGTCCGTCTCCTCTATACCACCCACCTGGTAGTGTGGTGGATGGGACTACCAGCTCTCTGTAACCTAGAGGGCAACCAGTGGGTCCGTCTCCTCTATACCACCCACCTGGTAGTGTGGTGGATGGGACTACCAGCTCTCTGTAACCTAGAGGACAACCAGTGGGTCCGTCTCCTCTATACCACCCACCTGGTAGTGTGGTGGATGGGACTACCAGCTCTCTGTAACCTAGAGGACAACCAGTGGGTCCGTCTCCTCTATACCACCCACCTGGTAGTGTGGTGGATGGGACTACCAGCTCTCTGTAACCTAGAGGGCAACCAGTGGGTCCGTCTCCTCTATACCACCCACCTGGTAGTGTGGTGGATGGGACTACCAGCTCTCTGTAACCTAGAGGACAACCAGTGGGTCCGTCTCCTCTATACCACCCACCTGGTAGTGTGGTGGATGGGACTACCAGCTCTCTGTAACCTAGAGGGCAACCAGTGGGTCCGTCTCCTCTATACCACCCACCTGGTAGTGTGGTGGATGGGACTACCAGCTCTCTGTAACCTAGAGGGCAACCAGTGGGTCCGTCTCCTCTATACCACCCACCTGGTAGTGTGGTGGATGGGACTACCAGCTCTCTGTAACCTAGAGGACAACCAGTGGGTCCGTCTCCTCTATACCACCCACCTGGTAGTGTGGTGGATGGGACTACCAGCTCTCTGTAACCTAGAGGGCAACCAGTGGGTCCGTCTCCTCTATACCACCCACCTGGTAGTGTGGTGGATGGGACTACCAGCTCTCTGTAACCTAGAGGACAACCAGTGGGTCCGTCTCCTCTATACCACCCACCTGGTAGTGTGGTGGATGGGACTACCAGCTCTCTGTAACCTAGAGGACAACCAGTGGGTCCGTCTCCTCTATACCACCCACCTGGTAGTGTGGTGGATGGGACTACCAGCTCTCTGTAACCTAGAGGGCAACCAGTGGGTCCGTCTCCTCTATACCACCCACCTGGTAGTGTGGTGGATGGGACTACCAGCTCTCTGTAACCTAGAGGACAACCAGTGGGTCCGTCTCCTCTATACCACCCACCTGGTAGTGTGGTGGATGGGACTACCAGCTCTCTGTAACCTAGAGGACAACCAGTGGGTCCGTCTCCTCTATACCACCCACCTGGTAGTGTGGTGGATGGGACTACCAGCTCTCTGTAACCTAGAGGACAACCAGTGGGTCTGGCTCCTCTATACCACCCACCTGGTAGTGTGGTGGATGGGACTACCAGCTCTCTGTAACCTAGAGGACAACCAGTGGGTCTGTCTCCTCTATACCACCCACCTGGTAGTGTGGTGGATGGGACTACCAGCTCTCTGTAACCTAGAGGACAACCAGTGGGTCCGTCTCCTCTATACCACCCACCTGGTAGTGTGGTGGATGGGACTACCAGCTCTCTGTAACCTAGAGGGCAACCAGTGGGTCCGTCTCCTCTATACCACCCACCTGGTAGTGTGGTGGATGGGACTACCAGCTCTCTGTAACCTAGAGGGCAACCAGTGGGTCTGTCTCCTCTATACCACCCACCTGGTAGTGTGGTGGATGGGACTACCAGCTCTCTGTAACCTAGAGGGCAACCAGTGGGTCCGTCTCCTCTATACCACCCACCTGGTAGTGTGGTGGATGGGACTACCAGCTCTCTGTAACCTAGAGGACAACCAGTGGGTCTGTCTCCTCTATACCACCCACCTGGTAGTGTGGTGGATGGGACTACCAGCTCTCTGTAACCTAGAGGGCAACCAGTGGGTCCGTCTCCTCTATACCACCCACCTGGTAGTGTGGTGGATGGGACTACCAGCTCTCTGTAACCTAGAGGACAACCAGTGGGTCCGTCTCCTCTATACCACCCACCTGGTAGTGTGGTGGATGGGACTACCAGCTCTCTGTAACCTAGAGGGCAACCAGTGGGTCCGTCTCCTCTATACCACCCACCTGGTAGTGTGGTGGATGGGACTACCAGCTCTCTGTAACCTAGAGGACAACCAGTGGGTCCGTCTCCTCTATACCACCCACCTGGTAGTGTGGTGGATGGGACTACCAGCTCTCTGTAACCTAGAGGGCAACCAGTGGGTCCGTCTCCTCTATACCACCCACCTGGTAGTGTGGTGGATGGGACTACCAGCTCTCTGTAACCTAGAGGACAACCAGTGGGTCCGTCTCCTCTATACCACCCACCTGGTAGTGTGGTGGATGGGACTACCAGCTCTCTGTAACCTAGAGGGCAACCAGTGGGTCCGTCTCCTCTATACCACCCACCTGGTAGTGTGGTGGATGGGACTACCAGCTCTCTGTAACCTAGAGGGCAACCAGTGGGTCCGTCTCCTCTATACCACCCACCTGGTAGTGTGGTGGATGGGACTACCAGCTCTCTGTAACCTAGAGGACAACCAGTGGGTCCGTCTCCTCTATACCACCCACCTGGTAGTGTGGTGGATGGGACTACCAGCTCTCTGTAACCTAGAGGGCAACCAGTGGGTCCGTCTCCTCTATACCACCCACCTGGTAGTGTGGTGGATGGGACTACCAGCTCTCTGTAACCTAGAGGGCAACCAGTGGGTCCGTCTCCTCTATACCACCCACCTGGTAGTGTGGTGGATGGGACTACCAGCTCTCTGTAACCTAGAGGGCAACCAGTGGGTCCGTCTCCTCTATACCACCCACCTGGTAGTGTGGTGGATGGGACTACCAGCTCTCTGTAACCTAGAGGACAACCAGTGGGTCCGTCTCCTCTATACCACCCACCTGGTAGTGTGGTGGATGGGACTACCAGCTCTCTGTAACCTAGAGGGCAACCAGTGGGTCCGTCTCCTCTATACCACCCACCTGGTAGTGTGGTGGATGGGACTACCAGCTCTCTGTAACCTAGAGGACAACCAGTGGGTCCGTCTCCTCTATACCACCCACCTGGTAGTGTGGTGGATGGGACTACCAGCTCTCTGTAACCTAGAGGACAACCAGTGGGTCCGTCTCCTCTATACCACCCACCTGGTAGTGTGGTGGATGGGACTACCAGCTCTCTGTAACCTAGAGGGCAACCAGTGGGTCCGTCTCCTCTATACCACCCACCTGGTAGTGTGGTGGATGGGACTACCAGCTCTCTGTAACCTAGAGGACAACCAGTGGGTCCGTCTCCTCTATACCACCCACCTGGTAGTGTGGTGGATGGGACTACCAGCTCTCTGTAACCTAGAGGACAACCAGTGGGTCCGTCTCCTCTATACCACCCACCTGGTAGTGTGGTGGATGGGACTACCAGCTCTCTGTAACCTAGAGGACAACCAGTGGGTCTGTCTCCTCTATACCACCCACCTGGTAGTGTGGTGGATGGGACTACCAGCTCTCTGTAACCTAGAGGACAACCAGTGGGTCTGTCTCCTCTATACCACCCACCTGGTAGTGTGGTGGATGGGACTACCAGCTCTCTGTAACCTAGAGGACAACCAGTGGGTCTGTCTCCTCTATACCACCCACCTGGTAGTGTGGTGGATGGGACTACCAGCTCTCTGTAACCTAGAGGACAACCAGTGGGTCTGTCTCCTCTATACCACCCACCTGGTAGTGTGGTGGATGGGACTACCAGCTCTCTGTAACCTAGAGGGCAACCAGTGGGTCTGTCTCCTCTATACCACCCACCTGGTAGTGTGGTGGATGGGACTACCAGCTCTCTGTAACCTAGAGGGCAACCAGTGGGTCTGTCTCCTCTATACCACCCACCTGGTAGTGTGGTGGATGGGACTACCAGCTCTCTGTAACCTAGAGGACAACCAGTGGGTCTGTCTCCTCTATACCACCCACCTGGTAGTGTGGTGGATGGGACTACCAGCTCTCTGTAACCTAGAGGGCAACCAGTGGGTCCGTCTCCTCTATACCACCCACCTGGTAGTGTGGTGGATGGGACTACCAGCTCTCTGTAACCTAGAGGGCAACCAGTGGGTCCGTCTCCTCTATACCACCCACCTGGTAGTGTGGTGGATGGGACTACCAGCTCTCTGTAACCTAGAGGGCAACCAGTGGGTCCGTCTCCTCTATACCACCCACCTGGTAGTGTGGTGGATGGGACTACCAGCTCTCTGTAACCTAGAGGACAACCAGTGGGTCTGTCTCCTCTATACCACCCACCTGGTAGTGTGGTGGATGGGACTACCAGCTCTCTGTAACCTAGAGGGCAACCAGTGGGTCCGTCTCCTCTATACCACCCACCTGGTAGTGTGGTGGATGGGACTACCAGTTCTCTGTAACCTAGAGGACAACCAGTGGGTCCGTCTCCTCTATACCACCCACCTGGTAGTGTGGTGGATGGGACTACCAGCTCTCTGTAACCTAGAGGACAACCAGTGGGTCTGTCTCCTCTATACCACCCACCTGGTAGTGTGGTGGATGGGACTACCAGCTCTCTGTAACCTAGAGGACAACCAGTGGGTCCGTCTCCTCTATACCACCCACCTGGTAGTGTGGTGGATGGGACTACCAGCTCTCTGTAACCTAGAGGACAACCAGTGGGTCTGTCTCCTCTATACCACCCACCTGGTAGTGTGGTGGATGGGACTACCAGCTCTCTGTAACCTAGAGGGCAACCAGTGGGTCTGTCTCCTCTATACCACCCACCTGGTAGTGTGGTGGATGGGACTACCAGCTCTCTGTAACCTAGAGGGCAACCAGTGGGTCTGTCTCCTCTATACCACCCACCTGGTAGTGTGGTGGATGGGACTACCAGCTCTCTGTAACCTAGAGGACAACCAGTGGGTCTGTCTCCTCTATACCACCCACCTGGTAGTGTGGTGGATGGGACTACCAGCTCTCTGTAACCTAGAGGGCAACCAGTGGGTCCGTCTCCTCTATACCACCCACCTGGTAGTGTGGTGGATGGGACTACCAGCTCTCTGTAACCTAGAGGACAACCAGTGGGTCCGTCTCCTCTATACCACCCACCTGGTAGTGTGGTGGATGGGACTACCAGCTCTCTGTAACCTAGAGGACAACCAGTGGGTCTGTCTCCTCTATACCACCCACCTGGTAGTGTGGTGGATGGGACTACCAGCTCTCTGTAACCTAGAGGACAACCAGTGGGTCCGTCTCCTCTATACCACCCACCTGGTAGTGTGGTGGATGGGACTACCAGCTCTCTGTAACCTAGAGGACAACCAGTGGGTCCGTCTCCTCTATACCACCCACCTGGTAGTGTGGTGGATGGGACTACCAGCTCTCTGTAACCTAGAGGGCAACCAGTGGGTCCGTCTCCTCTATACCACCCACCTGGTAGTGTGGTGGATGGGACTACTAGCTCTCTGTAACCTAGAGGACAACCAGTGGGTCCGTCTCCTCTATACCACCCACCTGGTAGTGTGGTGGATGGGACTACCAGCTCTCTGTAACCTAGAGGGCAACCAGTGGGTCCGTCTCCTCTATACCACCCACCTGGTAGTGTGGTGGATGGGACTACCAGCTCTCTGTAACCTAGAGGACAACCAGTGGGTCCGTCTCCTCTATACCACCCACCTGGTAGTGTGGTGGATGGGACTACCAGCTCTCTGTAACCTAGAGGGCAACCAGTGGGTCCGTCTCCTCTATACCACCCACCTGGTAGTGTGGTGGATGGGACTACCAGCTCTCTGTAACCTAGAGGGCAACCAGTGGGTCCGTCTCCTCTATACCACCCACCTGGTAGTGTGGTGGATGGGACTACCAGCTCTCTGTAACTTAGAGGGCAACCAGTGGGTCCGTCTCCTCTATACCACCCACCTGGTAGTGTGGTGGATGGGACTACCAGCTCTCTGTAACCTAGAGGACAACCAGTGGGTCCGTCTCCTCTATACCACCCACCTGGTAGTGTGGTGGATGGGACTACCAGTTCTCTGTAACCTAGAGGACAACCAGTGGGTCCGTCTCCTCTATACCACCCACCTGGTAGTGTGGTGGATGGGACTACCAGCTCTCTGTAACCTAGAGGACAACCAGTGGGTCCGTCTTCTCTATACCACCCACCTGGTAGTGTGGTGGAGGGGACTACCAGCTCTCTGTAACCTAGAGGACAACCAGTGGGTCCGTCTCCTCTATACCACCCACCTGGTAGTGTGGTGGATGGGACTACCAGCTCTCTGTAACCTAGAGGGCAACCAGTGGGTCCGTCTCCTCTATACCACCCACCTGGTAGTGTGGTGGATGGGACTACCAGCTCTCTGTAACCTAGAGGGCAACCAGTGGGTCCGTCTCCTCTATACCACCCACCTGGTAGTGTGGTGGATGGGACTACCAGCTCTCTGTAACCTAGAGGGCAACCAGTGGGTCCGTCTCCTCTATACCACCCACCTGGTAGTGTGGTGGAGGGGACTACCAGCTCTCTGTAACCTAGAGGGCAACCAGTGGGTCCGTCTCCTCTATACCACCCACCTGGTAGTGTGGTGGAGGGGACTACCAGCTCTCTGTAACCTAGAGGGCAACCAGTGGGTCCGTCTCCTCTATACCACCCACCTGGTAGTGTGGTGGATGGGACTACCAGCTCTCTGTAACCTAGAGGACAACCAGTGGGTCTGTCTCTTCTATACCACCCACCTGGTAGTGTGGTGGATGGGACTACCAGCTCTCTGTAACCTAGAGGACAACCAGTGGGTCTGTCTCTTCTATACCACCCACCTGGTAGTGTGGTGGATGGGACTACCAGCTCTCTGTAACCTAGAGGACAACCAGTGGGTCTGTCTCTTCTATACCACCCACCTGGT
This sequence comes from Salvelinus alpinus, assembly GCF_045679555.1. Taxonomy (NCBI): domain Eukaryota; kingdom Metazoa; phylum Chordata; class Actinopteri; order Salmoniformes; family Salmonidae; genus Salvelinus; species Salvelinus alpinus. The sequence continues at coordinate 5,122,354 of NC_092093.1, read as the reverse complement.
AGTGTGGTGGATGGGACTACCAGCTCTCTGTAACCTAGAGGACAACCAGTGGGTCTGTCTCTTCTATACCACCCACCTGGTAGTGTGGTGGATGGGACTACCAGCTCTCTGTAACCTAGAGGACAACCAGTGGGTCTGTCTCTTCTATACCACCCACCTGGTAGTGTGGTGGATGGGACTACCAGCTCTCTGTAACCTAGAGGGCAACCAGTGGGTCTGTCTCCTCTATACCACCCACCTGGTAGTGTGGTGGATGGGACTACCAGCTCTCTGTAACCTAGAGGGCAACCAGTGGGTCCGTCTCCTCTATACCACCCACCTGGTAGTTTGGTGGATGGGACTACCAGCTCTCTGTAACCTAGAGGACAACCAGTGGGTCTGTCTCTTCTATACCACCCACCTGGTAGTGTGGTGGATGGGACTACCAGCTCTCTGTAACCTAGAGGGCAACCAGTGGGTCCGTCTCCTCTATACCACCCACCTGGTAGTGTAGTGGATGGGACTACCAGCTCTCTGTAACCTAGAGGGCAACCAGTGGGTCCATCTCCTCTATACCACCCACCTGGTAGTTTGGTGGATGGGACTACCAGCTCTCTGTAACCTAGAGGGCAACCAGGGGGTCCGTCTCCTCTATACCACCCACCTGGTAGTGTAGTGGATGGGACTACCAGCTCTCTGTAACCTAGAGGGCAACCAGTGGGTCCATCTCCTCTATACCACCCACCTGGTAGTTTGGTGGATGGGACTACCAGCTCTCTGTAACCTAGAGGGCAACCAGGGGGTCCGTCTCCTCTATACCACCCACCTAGTAGTGTGGTGGATGGGACTACCAGCTCTCTGTAACCTAGAGGGCAACCAGTGGGTCCGTCTCCTCTATACCACCCACCTGGTAGTGTGGTGGATGGGACTACCAGCTCTCTGTAACCTAGAGGACAACCAGTGGGTCTGTCTCTTCTATACCACCCACCTGGTAGTGTGGTGGATGGGACTACCAGCTCTCTGTAACCTAGAGGACAACCAGTGGGTCTGTCTCTTCTATACCACCCACCTGGTAGTGTGGTGGATGGGACTACCAGCTTTCTGTAACCTAGAGGACAACCAGTGGGTCTGTCTCTTCTATACCACCCACCTGGTAGTGTGGTGGATGGGACTACCAGCTCTCTGTAACCTAGAGGGCAACCAGTGGGTCTGTCTCCTCTATACCACCCACCTGGTAGTGTGGTGGATGGGACTACCAGCTCTCTGTAACCTAGAGGGCAACCAGTGGGTCCGTCTCCTCTATACCACCCACCTGGTAGTTTGGTGGATGGGACTACCAGCTCTCTGTAACCTAGAGGACAACCAGTGGGTCTGTCTCTTCTATACCACCCACCTGGTAGTGTGGTGGATGGGACTACCAGCTCTCTGTAACCTAGAGGGCAACCAGTGGGTCCGTCTCCTCTATACCACCCACCTGGTAGTGTAGTGGATGGGACTACCAGCTCTCTGTAACCTAGAGGGCAACCAGTGGGTCCATCTCCTCTATACCACCCACCTGGTAGTTTGGTGGATGGGACTACCAGCTCTCTGTAACCTAGAGGGCAACCAGGGGGTCCGTCTCCTCTATACCACCCACCTGGTAGTGTGGTGGATGGGACTACCAGCTCTCTGTAACCTAGAGGACAACCAGTGGGTCCTTTCTCCTCTATACCACCCACCTGGTAGTGTGGTGGATGGGACTACCAGCTCTCTGTAACCTAGAGGACAACCAGTGGGTCCGTCTCCTCTATACCACCCACCTGGTAGTGTGGTGGATGGGACTACCAGCTCTCTGTAACCTAGAGGACAACCAGTGGGTCCGTCTCCTCTATACCACCCACCTGGTAGTTTGGTGGAGGGGACTACCAGCTCTCTGTAACCTAGAGGACAACCAGTGGGTCCGTCTCCTCTATACCACCCACCTGGTAGTTTGGTGGAGGGGACTACCAGCTCTCTGTAACCTAGAGGACAACCAGTGGGTCCGTCTTCTCTATACCACCCACCTGGTAGTGTGGTGGAGGGGACTACCAGCTCTCTGTAACCTAGAGGACAACCAGTGGGTCCGTCTCCTCTATACCACCCACCTGGTAGTGTGGTGGATGGGACTACCAGCTCTCTGTAACCTAGAGGGCAACCAGTGGGTCCGTCTCCTCTATACCACCCACCTGGTAGTGTGGTGGATGGGACTACCAGCTCTCTGTAACCTAGAGGGCAACCAGTGGGTCCGTCTCCTCTATACCACCCACCTGGTAGTGTGGTGGATGGGACTACCAGCTCTCTGTAACCTAGAGGGCAACCAGTGGGTCCGTCTCCTCTATACCACCCACCTGGTAGTGTGGTGGAGGGGACTACCAGCTCTCTGTAACCTAGAGGGCAACCAGTGGGTCCGTCTCCTCTATACCACCCACCTGGTAGTGTGGTGGAGGGGACTACCAGCTCTCTGTAACCTAGAGGGCAACCAGTGGGTCCGTCTCCTCTATACCACCCACCTGGTAGTGTGGTGGATGGGACTACCAGCTCTCTGTAACCTAGAGGACAACCAGTGGGTCTGTCTCTTCTATACCACCCACCTGGTAGTGTGGTGGATGGGACTACCAGCTCTCTGTAACCTAGAGGACAACCAGTGGGTCTGTCTCTTCTATACCACCCACCTGGTAGTGTGGTGGATGGGACTACCAGCTCTCTGTAACCTAGAGGACAACCAGTGGGTCTGTCTCTTCTATACCACCCACCTGGTAGTGTGGTGGATGGGACTACCAGCTCTCTGTAACCTAGAGGACAACCAGTGGGTCTGTCTCTTCTATACCACCCACCTGGTAGTGTGGTGGATGGGACTACCAGCTCTCTGTAACCTAGAGGACAACCAGTGGGTCTGTCTCTTCTATACCACCCACCTGGTAGTGTGGTGGATGGGACTACCAGCTCTCTGTAACCTAGAGGGCAACCAGTGGGTCTGTCTCCTCTATACCACCCACCTGGTAGTGTGGTGGATGGGACTACCAGCTCTCTGTAACCTAGAGGGCAACCAGTGGGTCCGTCTCCTCTATACCACCCACCTGGTAGTTTGGTGGATGGGACTACCAGCTCTCTGTAACCTAGAGGACAACCAGTGGGTCTGTCTCTTCTATACCACCCACCTGGTAGTGTGGTGGATGGGACTACCAGCTCTCTGTAACCTAGAGGGCAACCAGTGGGTCCGTCTCCTCTATACCACCCACCTGGTAGTGTAGTGGATGGGACTACCAGCTCTCTGTAACCTAGAGGGCAACCAGTGGGTCCATCTCCTCTATACCACCCACCTGGTAGTTTGGTGGATGGGACTACCAGCTCTCTGTAACCTAGAGGGCAACCAGGGGGTCCGTCTCCTCTATACCACCCACCTGGTAGTGTAGTGGATGGGACTACCAGCTCTCTGTAACCTAGAGGGCAACCAGTGGGTCCATCTCCTCTATACCACCCACCTGGTAGTTTGGTGGATGGGACTACCAGCTCTCTGTAACCTAGAGGGCAACCAGGGGGTCCGTCTCCTCTATACCACCCACCTAGTAGTGTGGTGGATGGGACTACCAGCTCTCTGTAACCTAGAGGGCAACCAGTGGGTCCGTCTCCTCTATACCACCCACCTGGTAGTGTGGTGGATGGGACTACCAGCTCTCTGTAACCTAGAGGACAACCAGTGGGTCTGTCTCTTCTATACCACCCACCTGGTAGTGTGGTGGATGGGACTACCAGCTCTCTGTAACCTAGAGGACAACCAGTGGGTCTGTCTCTTCTATACCACCCACCTGGTAGTGTGGTGGATGGGACTACCAGCTTTCTGTAACCTAGAGGACAACCAGTGGGTCTGTCTCTTCTATACCACCCACCTGGTAGTGTGGTGGATGGGACTACCAGCTCTCTGTAACCTAGAGGGCAACCAGTGGGTCTGTCTCCTCTATACCACCCACCTGGTAGTGTGGTGGATGGGACTACCAGCTCTCTGTAACCTAGAGGGCAACCAGTGGGTCCGTCTCCTCTATACCACCCACCTGGTAGTTTGGTGGATGGGACTACCAGCTCTCTGTAACCTAGAGGACAACCAGTGGGTCTGTCTCTTCTATACCACCCACCTGGTAGTGTGGTGGATGGGACTACCAGCTCTCTGTAACCTAGAGGGCAACCAGTGGGTCCGTCTCCTCTATACCACCCACCTGGTAGTGTAGTGGATGGGACTACCAGCTCTCTGTAACCTAGAGGGCAACCAGTGGGTCCATCTCCTCTATACCACCCACCTGGTAGTTTGGTGGATGGGACTACCAGCTCTCTGTAACCTAGAGGGCAACCAGGGGGTCCGTCTCCTCTATACCACCCACCTGGTAGTGTGGTGGATGGGACTACCAGCTCTCTGTAACCTAGAGGACAACCAGTGGGTCCTTTCTCCTCTATACCACCCACCTGGTAGTGTGGTGGATGGGACTACCAGCTCTCTGTAACCTAGAGGACAACCAGTGGGTCCGTCTCCTCTATACCACCCACCTGGTAGTGTGGTGGATGGGACTACCAGCTCTCTGTAACCTAGAGGACAACCAGTGGGTCCGTCTCCTCTATACCACCCACCTGGTAGTTTGGTGGAGGGGACTACCAGCTCTCTGTAACCTAGAGGACAACCAGTGGGTCCGTCTCCTCTATACCACCCACCTGGTAGTTTGGTGGAGGGGACTACCAGCTCTCTGTAACCTAGAGGACAACCAGTGGGTCCGTCTTCTCTATACCACCCACCTGGTAGTGTGGTGGAGGGGACTACCAGCTCTCTGTAACCTAGAGGACAACCAGTGGGTCCGTCTCCTCTATACCACCCACCTGGTAGTGTGGTGGATGGGACTACCAGCTCTCTGTAACCTAGAGGGCAACCAGTGGGTCCGTCTCCTCTATACCACCCACCTGGTAGTGTGGTGGATGGGACTACCAGCTCTCTGTAACCTAGAGGGCAACCAGTGGGTCCGTCTCCTCTATACCACCCACCTGGTAGTGTGGTGGATGGGACTACCAGCTCTCTGTAACCTAGAGGGCAACCAGTGGGTCCGTCTCCTCTATACCACCCACCTGGTAGTGTGGTGGAGGGGACTACCAGCTCTCTGTAACCTAGAGGGCAACCAGTGGGTCCGTCTCCTCTATACCACCCACCTGGTAGTGTGGTGGAGGGGACTACCAGCTCTCTGTAACCTAGAGGGCAACCAGTGGGTCCGTCTCCTCTATACCACCCACCTGGTAGTGTGGTGGATGGGACTACCAGCTCTCTGTAACCTAGAGGACAACCAGTGGGTCTGTCTCTTCTATACCACCCACCTGGTAGTGTGGTGGATGGGACTACCAGCTCTCTGTAACCTAGAGGACAACCAGTGGGTCTGTCTCTTCTATACCACCCACCTGGTAGTGTGGTGGATGGGACTACCAGCTCTCTGTAACCTAGAGGACAACCAGTGGGTCTGTCTCTTCTATACCACCCACCTGGTAGTGTGGTGGATGGGACTACCAGCTCTCTGTAACCTAGAGGACAACCAGTGGGTCTGTCTCTTCTATACCACCCACCTGGTAGTGTGGTGGATGGGACTACCAGCTCTCTGTAACCTAGAGGGCAACCAGTGGGTCTGTCTCCTCTATACCACCCACCTGGTAGTGTGGTGGATGGGACTACCAGCTCTCTGTAACCTAGAGGGCAACCAGTGGGTCCGTCTCCTCTATACCACCCACCTGGTAGTTTGGTGGATGGGACTACCAGCTCTCTGTAACCTAGAGGACAACCAGTGGGTCTGTCTCTTCTATACCACCCACCTGGTAGTGTGGTGGATGGGACTACCAGCTCTCTGTAACCTAGAGGGCAACCAGTGGGTCCGTCTCCTCTATACCACCCACCTGGTAGTGTAGTGGATGGGACTACCAGCTCTCTGTAACCTAGAGGGCAACCAGTGGGTCCATCTCCTCTATACCACCCACCTGGTAGTTTGGTGGATGGGACTACCAGCTCTCTGTAACCTAGAGGGCAACCAGGGGGTCCGTCTCCTCTATACCACCCACCTGGTAGTGTAGTGGATGGGACTACCAGCTCTCTGTAACCTCGAGGGCAACCAGTGGGTCCATCTCCTCTATACCACCCACCTGGTAGTTTGGTGGATGGGACTACCAGCTCTCTGTAACCTAGAGGGCAACCAGGGGGTCCGTCTCCTCTATACCACCCACCTAGTAGTGTGGTGGATGGGACTACCAGCTCTCTGTAACCTAGAGGGCAACCAGTGGGTCCGTCTCCTCTATACCACCCACCTGGTAGTGTGGTGGATGGGACTACCAGCTCTCTGTAACCTTGAGGGCAACCAGGGGTGTAATAGTGGGGGTTGGGCCTGTTGCTCTGCTCACTACCTGGGTATATGTCCTGAGGTCATGTTTAGGTCCTTGCTGCGGGGGGGGGGGGGGGGGGGGGGGGTGGACTATATAATGTGTGGCCAGGGTTTGTTTGGGGGGGTATTAGCTGGGTGGGGTGTGGCTGGTGATGCTGTGGTCTGGGTGTAGGTCCTATTGATGTGGGTTCTCTCGGTGCAGGTCCTCTGAGCGTGGGTTCTCTGGGCGTGGGTTCTCTGGGTGTGGGTTCTCTGAGCGTGGGTTCTCTGGGTGTAGGTCCTCTGAGCGTGGGTTCTCTGGGTGTAGGTCCTCTGAGCGTGGGTTCTCTGGGCGTGGGTCCTCTGAGCGTGGGTTCTCTGGGCGTGGGCTCTCTGGGTTTGGGTTCTCTGGGCGTGGGTCCTCTGAGCGTGGGTTCTCTGGGCGTGGGTCCTCTGAGCGTGGGTTCTCTGGGCGTGGGTTCTCTGGGCGTGGGCTCTCTGGGTGTGGGTTCTCTGGGCGTGGGTCCTCTGAGCGTGGGTTCTCTGGGCGTGGGCTCTCTGAGCGTGGGTTCTCTGGGCGTGGGTTCTCTGGGCGTGGGTTCTCTGAGCGTGGGTTCTCTGAGCGTGGGTTCTCTGGGCGTGGGTTCTCTGGGCGTGGGCTCTCTGGGTGTGGGTTCTCTGGGCGTGGGCTCTCTGGGCGTGGGTTCTCTGGGCGTGGGTTCTCTGAGCGTGGGTTCTCTGAGCATGGGTTCTCTGGGTACAGGTTCTCTGAGCGTGGGTTCTCTGGGTGTAGGTCCTCTTGATGTGGGTTCTCTGAGCGTGGGTTCTCTGGGCGTGGGTTCTCTGGGTACAGGTTCTCTGGGCGTGGGTTCTCTGGGTACAGGTTCTCTGGGCGTGGGTTCTCTGGGTGTGGGTTCTCTGGGTGCAGGTCCTCTGAGCGTGGGTTCTCTGGGCGTGGGTTCTCTGGGTACAGGTTCTCTGGGCGTGGGTTCTCTGGGTGCAGGTCCTCTGAGCGTGGGTTCTCTGGGCGTGGGTTCTCTGGGTGCAGGTCCTCTGAGCGTGGGTTCTCTGGGCGTGGGTTCTCTGAGCATGGGTTCTCTGGGTACAGGTTCTCTGAGCGTGGGTTCTCTGGGTGTAGGTCCTCTGAGCGTGGGTTCTCTGGGCGTGGGTTCTCTTGGTGCAGGTCCTCTGAGCGTGGGTTCTCTGGGTGTAGGTCCTCTGAGCGTGGGTTCTCTGGGCGTGGGTTCTCTTGGTGCAGGTCCTCTGAGCGTGGGTTCTCTGGGTACAGGTTCTCTGGGCGTGGGTTCTCTGAGCATGGGTTCTCTTGGGTACAGGTTCTCTGAGCGTGGGTTCTCTGAGCGTGGGTTCTCTGGGTACAGGTTCTCTGGGCGTGGGTTCTCTGGGTGCAGGTTCTCTGAGCGTGGGTTCTCTGGGCGTGGGTTCTCTGGGTGTAGGTCCTCTGAGCGTGGGTTCTCTGGGTGCAGGTCCTCTGAGCGTGGGTTCTCTGGGCGTGGGTTCTCTGGGTGTAGGTCCTCTGAGCGTGGGTTCTCTGGGTGTAGGTCCTCTTGATGTGGGTTCTCTCGGTGCAGGTCCTCTGAGCGTGGGTTCTCTGGGCGTGGGTTCTCTGGGTGTGGGTCCTCTTGATGTGGGTTCTCTCGGTGCAGGTCCTCTGAGCATGGGTTCTCTGGGCGTGGGTTCTCTGGGTGCAGGTCCTCTGGGTGTGGGTTCTCTGGGTGCAGGTCCTCTGAGCGTGGGTTCTCTGAGCGTGGGTTCTCTGAGTGTGGGTTCTCTTGGCGTGGGTTCTCTGGGCGTGGGTTCTCTGGGTGTGGGTTCTCTGGGCGTGGGTCCTCTGAGCGTGGGTTCTCTGAGCGTGGGTTCTCTTGGCGTGGGTTCTCTGGGTACAGGTTCTCTGAGCGTGGGTTCTCTGGGTGTAGGTTCTCTGAGCGTGGGTTCTCTGAGCGTGGGTTCTCTTGGCGTGGGTTCTCTGGGCGTGGGTTCTCTGGGTGTGGGTTCTCTGAGCGTGGGTTCTCTGGGTGTAGGTCCTCTGAGCGTGGGTTCTCTGGGTGTAGGTCCTCTGAGCGTGGGTTCTCTGGGCGTGGGTCCTCTGAGCGTGGGTTCTCTGGGCGTGGGTTCTCTGGGCGTGGGCTCTCTGGGTGTGGGTTCTCTGGGCGTGGGTCCTCTGAGCGTGGGTTCTCTGGGCGTGGGTCCTCTGAGCGTGGGTTCTCTGGGCGTGGGTTCTCTGGGCGTGGGCTCTCTGGGTGTGGGTTCTCTGGGCGTGGGTCCTCTGAGCGTGGGTTCTCTGGGCGTGGGTCCTCTGAGCGTGGGTTCTCTGAGCGTGGGTTCTCTGGGCGTGGGTTCTCTGGGCGTGGGCTCTCTGGGTGTGGGTTCTCTGGGCGTGGGCTCTCTGGGCGTGGGTTTTCTGGGCGTGGGCTCTCTGGGCGTGGGCTCTCTGGGCGTGGGTTCTCTGGGTGTAGGTCCTCTTGA